>NW_006159530.1:4049718-4112032 GCF_000334495.1 Tupaia belangeri chinensis | reverse complement strand
TTCCTCCCACACTTGCAACTGATTGAGTGGTGCTGCCCACATTGAAGGTGGGTCTTCCTCTCTTAGTCCACCGACTTGCATATCAATTGTGTCTGTCAAAGTGCCTACACACTTGGAGGTCTTCCTTTTAAAGGTCTCACTGCCTCCCAGTGCCATGATATTAGGGACCAAATTACAATGAGTGAACGCTTTGGAGACAAACCACTATTTAAACCATTATTTAAACATTTATTTTTTTAAAAGAATTTTTTGCTATAGGGCATGTGTGCTCGCTGGGGAGACAGAGAGACAGAAAGCCAGAAATCACCCCTCGGGGTGGGTAGCCATGCTGCAACCCCTTCTCTTTTCAGGATTTTGGGCATGCATACCCATGTACCCAGTGAGTCTTAAGCCACCAGGTCTGAGACTTGAACTGTGGTTAACTATGTGGGAGTCCAGCAAGGTAACCATTACATCATCTGCTGGTCCCTAAACCATAGTAACTTAGTGAGTCTTTTCTTGGATACCCAGACTAAAATGAAATTCCTGTGCAGCCTGACCCAGCCAAACATTTACTTCCTCCTTTCTCCACTAACATATATGCTCAGCACTCACTGCTAAATTTCTATATGATTTGCTTCTCTATGTTGTCTCTCTCTCTCCTTTACTATGCAATGTGCTCTCCAAGGCAGGGACTTTTGGATCTGCATTATTCAGTTACCTACCTCTGATACCTAGACCAGTAAGCAGAGAAAGTGCTCTGAAAATTCTAGTTAGAAGAGTGATTGCAGTGCTCAATGGAACAGAAACCAAGGCATAGGGTAGAGTGAGCCAGTGGACAGATGGGTAGCCATATTCCACCCTCAGATCTCTTTTAGAATCCTGCCAGAGCCACATGAGCCAAATATGGGATGTTAACCTACTTCCCCTTGGACTCGCCTAGATTATCCAGGTTGCCTGACAAGAGAACAGGAGTCAGACAAGCCTAATAAGTTTTCAACTATGGATTGAGAATTGTGGTCTTCAGGTTTTTCAGTGGAGTAAAGGCCTCAGGTACCACCAGTCAACTGTCATAAAATATTCTGAATAAACCTCAGCAACTGAACAGCAACTCTTGGGCTGATTCCAGTGTGGCATCACTGAGGTGGTATTTAGGTTTTATTAAAATAAAATTCACCAACTGGCAGGTGGCATGTTGCTTAGGACCAACTGGACTCCCATAGGGTCAATCTTGGTTCGAGTCCCAGACCTGGTGGCTTAACTTTCTCACTTTTTCTCTCTCTTTTTCTCTGTCCTTCTCTGGTCAAATTAAAAAAGAAAGAAAGAAAGAAAGAAAGTTAAATAAAATAATTCTTTAAAAAATAAAAGTTCAGAATTAATTTATGCCAGAGACATAAGAACTGGCATTCAGATTATGAGAGGCCCGTCCGGAAAGACTGGAGAACCCTCCGCATCTGCCAGCTAGAGTCCTCCCGCTACACATGCAGAACTATTGACTTAGATGAGGAAGCAAAGTGCAGTTTCAGGACAACCAAAATCCGTGGCTATTCTGTGAAATGCCTCTCCATCCAGAGCCTTCTGAGTCCCACAGAAGGTGATCGACTCAGAGGGGTTCAAAGGATCGGAGTCAGAACTCACAGCCAGTTCCCTGGACTGAACACCCTGGATCCCAGGATGCTCATTTTGGGGGTGGTCACCAGGATCATGGTATATCAGGGGTCTCTCTGTATTAGCCCAGATCCTCCATAAGAATCTCTCACTGACTCTTAGCTACCGTGCCTGCCTAAAGAAGGTTCAGACTCTTTAAGGGTCAAAGACACTCAGGACAGAGAATATCCTCACTGTCACAGACCCAAATCTAGTCATTTCCCAAGTCAAAATGTCAGATAGTTCTTCCTGTTGCTCCAACTACCCCTTATATTTTGTTGTTTGCAAATAAACCAGATTCCAGAGAGGTGGAAGCTGTTCTCTCTCCACTTTTTTTTGTTTCTCTTTTGGCTAAGTTCTTCTGAAAGAGAGATGGAGAGAGAGAAACAGAAAGATAGGCACCCCCACCAGGTCTTCATGTCCTGATCCTCCTCCAGCTTTGGCCAGCCCAGATCCCTGAAACACACTTGCTCCCAGAATATGCGAGGAGGTGCCCAGTCTGTGTCTGGATCCATGTGGTGCAGTTGTGCCACTGTGCCATCATACGGGCCTCTCTTTCCACCTTCCTTGTACTTCATGTCGGGTCCCTGTGAATGGAGTAACTACCTGGACTCAGGTCCAAGCACCAACTCAGAGCAGGAAGACTTTCCCACAGAGGCCTGGGCCCCGTCGGGCTCACACTGCTCCTCTGAGCCCTGAGCTGCATGACCACACTGACATCCAAGCTGCTCTCAGGGCTCTCGAACCCCTTCCTGCTTTGTGGAACTGCACTGAGACACCGAGGCTGCACCAAGTGAAGGACAGAGGCCTTGGCATGGACACTGGCCATAAACATGGCCCTCTTAGAAGTCACCACTGGCTCTGACTCAACTGGAAACCATTAGCCTTTTTTCGTTTTTTCTGACGGGTGAATGGAAATCCAAAGTTAGCTGTTCTCTCTCTTTCCCCATATTCTCTTCTTCCTCCCACATGAAATGCTGGGGGCCCGCCTGAGACCTAACATTTGTCTGTTTTGAGAATAGATGAGTATTTATTAGAATTAAACAGCTGGGAGCTCTGTGATATTTAGACGGTATTAGGAGGAGTGTATGAAAAGAGGATAATGCTGGGTCTTTTTTCTGTAAACCAGTCTGGGCTTAGCTACTGAGGGGATTTCTTGGGTCTCCTGTGAGAGCCAGATACAGTTAATTTCCTGCAAAAGCTGCGGGCTGGGCTGCACTGATATTGCAGTGTTATTTAGAATAGAAAGGTCAGGCCTGAGATTGAATAATCATTGACAAGAAATCCATGGGGGATAGGAAGCAGTTGGTGAGCAGCGACTGAAACCTCGCCCGACTCCTCCCCCCGCTCTGCTTTCTTCCTGGGTGTCTGGCTGATGCTGGGTTTTGTTTATTGTTCTTTGTGCAAGAGTTTCTTGAACCCTCAGGGCTACTGGGAAAGGTGGGCTGGGACAGACAAGGACAGCTTTCAGGCCACCACTCGAGATGGGTCGTTCGACCTTACACAGGGACATACCTACGTCAGTGTGTTAGCCTTGAGCATCTGAGGATGCATTGTCAGGTCACAAATGGTCGCTTTCTCTTTGGTACCTTACAGCACTTTGCCCCAGACAGAGCTTTTCTTTTCTGCATGGTCTCTGAGCTATAGTGCATGGAGCCTAATTTTATAGCCTGTCCTGAGTGTGAAGCCGAATGTAAGATGCTGGAAAAGCACAAAGGGAAATCAGGTGGAGGAACACCTGCTGTGAGTCAAGCATGCGCTGTGCCCTTTGAATATAGTGTCCCATTAACCCTGGTGGATGAGTTCCCAGTCCTTAGAGCCCTTCCTAGTCCATCCTAAGCACAATGGCCCAGGCACTTATCTTCCCCACCCTCTGTGCCTCCACCCTTCAAAGCCCCTCTCGCAGTCTCTAGCACGCAGGCATGCATGAGCATCTCCCCGAGGCCTGCTGAAGTTATATGCCTCTAGGATCCCAATCCTGACCTCTCTTTGGTTGTGATTCCAGAAGCAAACCTTAAGACACACCTTGGAAGCTGCTTTAGGACAGCATGAACTGGTTCATTCATTCAATATGCATGTACCAAGCACCTGCTATGAGCCAAGTTTGTTCGTTCTTTCTTTCTTTCTTTCTTTCTTTCTTTCTTTCTTTCTTTCTTTCTTTCTTTCTTTCTTTCTTTCTTTTTTTTGGAGAGGTTCTTGCCATAGGGCACGTGCGCTTGCCAGACAGTCAGAGATAGAGAGATAGAAAGTGAGAAATCACCCCCCAGGGGGGATGGCCACGCCTCAATCCCTTCTCCTCCATTCTCCTCTCGGGATCTTGGGCACGCACGCACACGTGCCCGGTGTGAGTTTTAAGCCACCTGGTCCAGGACTCGAACCATGGTTGACTGCATGGGAGTCCAGTGACATAGCCATTATGCTAACTGCTGGTCCCAAGCCAGGTACTTTCTTGAGCAAATTGTTCCGAGTGTCCAAGTCTCGGTCTCATCACCTGCAGAAGGGGAAGCATGACACCGGCCCCGCTGCACCCGCAGTTCTGCTGCGCCGCTCCAAGGGGCTATGTCGGCCCACCTCATAAAATGCTAGACAAATTGGTGGTGCCCACATTATAACCGTGATGACTGTCGCCCTCTGTGGGGTTGTGGCCCTGCCAGCGGATGGCAGTTCCCCCAGTGCAGAGCAGCACTAGATCACACAGATGACCTCGGGAACAAGCTCCATGGCACCATCTGGCATCCTCTTTGCCTTTGATTTATCAGTGCAGGTCTCTCCCCGTGCAACACCATAAAGGCAGGTTGTGTGACACCTTTACTGCCTGGCACAGTGCGGAGCAGGGGCATGCTGATGCATACAGGGACAAGGTGCCAGGGCTCACCTCTGCCTTCTTAGGTGAGAAAAGGCCACAGATGCAGCCCAGGAGAACTCGGCCATTCCAGCTGCCCTGGGCTAGGGCAGGCCAGGCTGGGGCGATAGCCAGACAGCCGCAGTCTGGCCGGGTGGGGTGCGCTTCTGCTGCCCTCCACCCTGCCTCCCCCAGTGTGCTCGGGTGGCTGCCATCCCTGACGTTTATAGGTATCATTACCTATGAAAAATCGGTTCCATATGAAGACAGTCGGGGTTGGGGATGGGTGGCAGATTGCAATTTAATGATCAGATTAAAATATGCTAAAGCAAACAAATAAATAAATAAAAAGCCCTGCAGCCTGGAGCACCACAATTCATTCTGTAGGCAACAGAGGCTGGGGCTCCCGGGACCAGCTCATAACTCAGCCCACAGGCAGGTTTAGTAGCCTGTTACTGTATGACCACAAGGAGAAACAACTCTCCGAGAAAGATTTACACCGAATGCCACTGGAGGCTGAAAGGCTCGGGGCTGAGCGAGGAGAGCGACGTGGGAAACGAACAGGTCATGGTGCTAATAATGGGAAAAGGATGGGTTCTAAACTTACTGGTGCCAACGGCCATGAGCCGGCCTTTCCTGCTCCTCCACGTCTTCCCGGGCCCCACCACACTGAGTCGCTCTACTAGGAAACGCTGCAACGACTCCGTAGTGCCACTTCCCGACACATAGGGTCGGTCTTCTTCTACATCTTGCTATGTAAGACTGTGATCTCGTGACAAGAGAGAACGTAAATGATTTCTCTTGCCCTCCCCACCTTTAGGGACAGATTGCTACTTGGGAAGTGAATGCTGGGAAGGCGAGTGTTCGGCCAGAGTTTGAGAACTACTTCACACGGGTGATGGGGCGATGGGAGATGGTAAGCCTGCAGTCGGGTCCGCTGTGCTCCGCTCCCCCTACCTCCCTGGCCTCCTTATCTTGCTGGGGCTTCCTCTGCTCTCTGCTCTGCATGCAGGTGGGAGTGGCCGCCAGGTTCCCTCCTGCAACACGCCTCTGTACGACCTGCTCGCTCTGCCCAGAACGCTCTGCACATCATGACGTATTTAACTCATGTATTAGTCTGTGGTTCGGGAGGCAATTCCTCAGAAAGAGCTTGTGGACTAGCTCAGTTCTCTTTACTGTGAGGGGACTTCGAAAGCTTTAAGGAAAAATGGAAATAAAGTACGAGTTGATTTTGGTGTAAAAAAATATAGAAATGATGTCCGTTTTCCATGACCTGGACCCAGCATATAGACTTTCACAGGATCACATATTTCATTCAGATTACGTATCAGCAATGCGGATTTCCACCTAGCTGTGTGAATAGCAGATTGCTCTTAGACACCCCCACCAGACAGGAAGCACCCCGAGAGTAGGGACTGGGTATTTCTCTGTTTGCTTTTCATCTCCAGCATCCAGCACATTGCCTGGCTCACAGCAGGCTCTCGGGAAGTGTTTGTTGATGGGAAGAATCGTTCCTTTCCTCGGGGCCTTATCATCTCATGTGAAATGAATCCCCCCAGCCTCCCTCCCCCACTCTCTCCAGTTTCCCCCAGTTCTGTCACCCTTCGCCCTCCACGGAGAGGCCCACAGTTATTCTGACAACAGACCTCCACAACGCTGGAATGCAATCCTGATTAGGGCAGTTCCCTGGCAGGACGCAGCCTGGCTGTGGGTTGTTGTTACATCTGAAGGAAGACGGGGGTGAGGAGATGTGAGATAATCATTCATTCCCACCCTTTGGGGAAATTTTTTTTTTTCTTTATTCACACTAGCAAATGATGTTCTTGTACCAATAACAAATGTCAAGTGCTCTATCTGGGACTTGGGGGAGACAGAACATTAGCAAAGGCAAAGCCATTCAGTGAAAAGGACAGAATTTCTGTTTCAGGACTGAAAAGCCAAGGAACAAATGTCACCAAGAGACTCCAGGGAGACGGCTTTGCATCAACAACTACTCCTACAGAAAAAAATAAGTGTATCTACGACTGCCTTTCATCATCTTGCTCTCCTGCTTCTTGGGTCTTCCTCTGGGTCTCCCTCTGCCGGGCTGACAAGATCCTTAGCTGTCAGCCCTATAGTAACCCGGAACAACTGTCCTGGCTGGACCAAGTGTGGGGGAGCAGCCGGGGGAGCCGTCGGGAGGCAGATGAAGCCTTGCACGGGGCACCTGAGATAGCCTTGCAAATAAGAACACCACCTCTCCCACCCACGGTGGTTTGACTCTGGCCCATTTCTTCGTTCCCTTATTCATCTGACAACTGTGAACGGACTCCGGACTCCAAGGAGAGTGTGGGAGTCGCTGTTCGGTCTCCTCCCATTTGAGGCTGCAATTGAGATAATATCTTATCCCCCTTCCCACTCTCACTGCGTATAAGTGTTAGTAAAATGAGCTGCACTGGAGGTGTTCTCGGTTTGAAAGAGAGGTGAAGGGTACAAGAGCCACCCCAACACGATGGGTGCTACCAGAGAGGGATGAACAGATGGCTTCAGGGGCAACGATCGTCCGTGGGGCCGCTGGGGAATGGGGGACTGAGCCTTGCAATCCAGCAGGGAGACAGCCCTTCCAGACAGAAGAAATTCGCTGCGCAAAGGCAGGACCTCAGGAGGGCAAATGGACTCGACTTCTGGGATTTCCTCTGGGTCCCTGCCACGAGCATCTCTTGCCCCAAACACTGCCGTTTTCGCCAAACTGGTCTCTCTGTTTCCAAACTTGCTTCCTTGTGGTCTCAACACAGCACTGGGGCCAGAGTCGTACTGGTAAAACTGAAGCCACACCAGGCTCTTAATCTATTCTGAAACTTTCAAGGCTTCTGGGCTCATTCCCAGTCCTTATCAGTCCTTCCCTACATGAAGTGCTCACTTCCACCCCGAGTTTCCGAGCACCTCTCTGGGATCTTCCCTCACTGTCGCGGTGCAGTCGCCTCGGGTTCCTGGCCACTCCTAACTGATCAGATGTGCTCCTGCCCCAGGACCTTTGCACAGTATCACCCTCTCCTAACTCTCCATAAGACTTCATTGGTTGTTTCTTTCTTCTTTTTTTTTTGGAAAGAGATTTTTCCTATAGGGAGTGTGCACTCGCCAGAGAGACAGAGAGAAATTGAGTAATCGCCCTCTGTGTCCCTCCTCCCCCACCTCAATCTCTTCTTCTCCATTCTCCTCCTAGAATTTTGGGTATGCATGCACACGCACCCGGCATGAGTTTCAAGCCTCTGAGTTTGAGGCTCGAACCACAGTCCGCCTTGTGGAACAGACCTCCACAACGCTGGAATGCAATCCTGATTAGGGCAGTTCCCTGGCAGGACGCAGCCTGGCTGTGGGTTGTTGTTACATCTGAAGGAAGACGGGGGGGAGGAGATCTGAGATAATCATTCATTCCCACCCTTTGGGGAAATTTTTTTTTTCTTTATTCACACTAGCAAATGATGTTCTTGTACCAATAACAAATGTCAAGTGCTCTATCTGGGACTTGGGGGAGACAGAACATTAGCAAAGGCAAAGCCATTCAGTGAAAAGGACAGAATTTCTGTTTCAGGACTGAAAAGCCAAGGAACAAATGTCACCAAGAGACTCCAGGGAGACGGCTTTGCATCAACAACTACTCCTACAGAAAAAAATAAGTGTATCTACGACTGCCTTTCATCATCTTGCTCTCCTGCTTCTTGGGTCTTCCTCTGGGTCTCCCTCTGCCGGGCTGACAAGATCCTTAGCTGTCAGCCCTATAGTAACCCGGAACAACTGTCCTGGCTGGACCAAGTGTGGGGGAGCAGCCGGGGGAGCCGTCGGGAGGCAGATGAAGCCTTGCACGGGGCACCTGAGATAGCCTTGCAAATAAGAACACCACCTCTCCCACCCACGGTGGTTTGACTCTGGCCCATTTCTTCGTTCCCTTATTCATCTGACAACTGTGAACGGACTCCGGACTCCAAGGAGAGTGTGGGAGTCGCTGTTCGGTCTCCTCCCATTTGAGGCTGCAATTGAGATAATATCTTATCCCCCTTCCCACTCTCACTGCGTATAAGTGTTAGTAAAATGAGCTGCACTGGAGGTGTTCTCGGTTTGAAAGAGAGGTGAAGGGTACAAGAGCCACCCCAACACGATGGGTGCTACCAGAGAGGGATGAACAGATGGCTTCAGGGGCAACGATCGTCCGTGGGGCCGCTGGGGAATGGGGGACTGAGCCTTGCAATCCAGCAGGGAGACAGCCCTTCCAGACAGAAGAAATTCGCTGCGCAAAGGCAGGACCTCAGGAGGGCAAATGGACTCGACTTCTGGGATTTCCTCTGGGTCCCTGCCACGAGCATCTCTTGCCCCAAACACTGCCGTTTTCGCCAAACTGGTCTCTCTGTTTCCAAACTTGCTTCCTTGTGGTCTCAACACAGCACTGGGGCCAGAGTCGTACTGGTAAAACTGAAGCCACACCAGGCTCTTAATCTATTCTGAAACTTTCAAGGCTTCGTGGCTCATTCCCAGTCCTTATCAGTCCTTCCCTACATGAAGTGCTCACTTCCACCCCGAGTTTCCGAGCACCTCTCTGGGATCTTCCCTCACTGTCGCGGTGCAGTCGCCTCGGGTTCCTGGCCACTCCTAACTGATCAGATGTGCTCCTGCCCCAGGACCTTTGCACAGTATCACCCTCTCCTAACTCTCCATAAGACTTCATTGGTTGTTTCTTTCTTCTTTTTTTTTGGAAAGAGATTTTTCCTATAGGGAGTGTGCACTCGCCAGAGAGACAGAGAGAAATTGAGTAATCGCCCTCTGTGTCCCTCCTCCCCCACCTCAATCTCTTCTTCTCCATTCTCCTCCTAGAATTTTGGGTATGCATGCACACGCACCCGGCATGAGTTTCAAGCCTCTGAGTTTGAGGCTCGAACCACAGTCAGCCTTGTGGGAGTCCAGTGCCTCAACAACTATGCCACCTACTGGCTCCCTTCTTAGCACTTTTTCCTTTCCTTGCCATTCTCCTTGGCACTGTCACCTGTCACCATCCACAGGCTATTTTGTTCATTTACTTATTTTGTTTACTGTTGGCTTCCGCTCCCACTGGAATTTATGCCTCCGACGACAGGGAATTTGGTCAAGATGGTATCTGTAATACCTAGGCCAGGGGCTGGCGCGTGGGCGGCTGTTGGTGTGATATTTACTAAGTGAAAGAATAAATTAATGGATCGGTGTGAATAAGCAAATGCCGGCATGTTCCAGACGGTTAGACAACCCAGGTTCTCATTTCTAAAAGAATGAGAAGTGTTTAAATTGATCACAGGTTTGATGTTTAAAAGTGAGGGAAGCAGAGCTGCTTGAAAAACATCAAGTCACAGTGCGGAAGTTGACCTCATGCTCGGCACCTTCTCTGACACCTCTTCCTCTGAGTGGCCCTTTCTTGGCGTCTTACTACCAAGGCATTGGGATCTCACTTCAGGGGGCCAAGGACATGACCTCTTTCTAATTTCTTCTTCTCACTTTTATTCTCTTCCCAACTCTCCTGTAACCTTGCCCTTTCACCGTCCCCTCCTCTCTGTATTCCTTCCGCTCTTATTCTTCCTGTTCGTTTCATCCTCTCTCTTTCCTTCTTTTCTCTTCCTACTTCTGCTCTCTGCTTCCCCCCCTCTATCTTTCCCCATTCTCTCTCTCTCATCTATGTATGTCCCTTTTTGTCCTTTCTTCCTTCCTCCCTCCCTTCTTCATTCTGTAACTTAACTAAGAGCATAACATTGAGTTTCATTTTGTGTGTGACAGACAGTTTTTTTTTTTTCCTGGTTTTTGCTATAGGGTGTGTGCGCTTTCTGGAGAGAGACAATGAGAGGGAATGTGAGAAATCACCCCACAGAAGGAACAGCCATGCTGCAATCCCTTCTCTTCCATTCCCCTCCTGGATTCTGGGCTCACACACACAAGCATCTTGCGTGATTTTCAAGCTGCCAGGTCTGCTGGTCCCAAGAGAGACAGATCTTAACCACTGGAGCTATCATAATTTAAGTGGGGAGGTAAGATACTTAACAACAATGCAAGGCAGGGCCAGAAACACATTGGAGGAGCTTGGGCATCAGACAGATGACGCCAGGAGGAGCCTTCAGAGAAGGATGTACACTTGTGTAAAGAATAAGCCTGGGTCCCTGAGTGGGTCTGAAAGTGTGTTGGGATCATGGCTTTAGGTGGCTGACCTTGGAGCAGCATGAGCAAAGGCAAAAAGACAAAAAGAAAGGAGCAGACTGGAATTTCTGGGACCACCACGAGAAGGCCAGTCTGGCTGGAGCCAACAGTTTTCATCTGGGCTTGTAGAAGAACGGAGGAAGGATTAACGAAGGGCCTTCAGCATATTTCTTTTCTATCATCCTCTCATTGGGTCTCTACTCTTCAGAGCAACTTCATTTGCCTGTGCATGCATCTATAATGTTTTTACGTACATATTTTTAAAGAAACTAATTTCTGGACCAGCCAGAGGGGTAGAGGTTAAGGTGACTAGATCCCACATGGCTGACTTTGTAGTTCGAGTCCTAGACCTGGAGGCTTAAAAACGTTCTGTGTGTGTGTGTGTGTGTCCAAAATTCCAGGAGCAGAATGGAGGAGAAAGGATTGTGGGATGGCCATCCCCCTGATGTGTGACTTCTCACTTTTTGTCTGTCTCTGTCTCTCTCTGGTGAGAGAACACACCCTATAGCATCAAACAACAAGAAAAAAGTATGAAAGCTGCTAACCTGCTGAGCTCAGTGGCCTGTGCACCTGCCTATCCCCAGCACGTGGCTGCCACTCAGCCTTGGTCAAAGTCCATGCACGGCTGGGGGAGGGGAGGGGAAGTCTAGTCGACCTGGCAAGGATTGAAATCGACATCACTATTACTTTGGGGTGTGAGAAATTCTTGCCTAGCACCTGTCCATCTCTCCTGGAAGCTGCTTGATTTAAAATAATTGGGTCATAACATTTTCTTAGCAGGTTTTTGGTGCTTCGTATAATTCTCTCTCTTGATGGGATTAGTCACTTCAAGCTGCCCAAGAGCAAGAACTTTTTCAGTTTAATCCACATCTATTTCTTTAAGTCCTGCCTAATTCTACTTCTCTGATTTATGTTTTGTTTGTTTGTTTATTTATTTATTTATTGAGAGAGAGAGACCCCTCCTAGGGTTTTTGCCACCTTCCCTCAGTCCTTCAGCCAGCCAGGATCAGGGGTAATGGGTGGTAGCCAGCACCCGTGCCACCACGGCTTTGTTCATGGACATGAACACCCTAAATTCCCACCTAAGCAGGTGGTCAGTGCATGTTTGCTTGCTCACTGAAGACAGGCAAGGCCAGTCTACAGACAGCTGCCTGCCTGGTGACTGCAGCGCCCCTGAGCAGCAACCCCTGGGAACGCAGCCAGGGCTCGCAGAGCCTCAGCCGCGATTTTGGTATTGGCACAGAGGGGGATATTGGCAATGCAAAGGGAGCTTTAGGGAGAAGCACAGACAATACAAATAAAGCAACAATGTGTGGAGAGGAGCATGGACCCGGGAATTAAAGAGCTGGTCAGGAGCTATCAGGTGACGGGGAGGGTACGGCACTAGATACCACATGACTGGTTGCATGGTTCAAGTGCTGGACCCAGTGGCTTGAAAATTATGCTGGATGTGTGTGCGTGTGTGCCCAAAATCCCCAGAGGAGGATGGAGGGGAAGGGCTTGCAGCATGAGCATCCCCTGTGGAGGGTGATTTCTCACTTTGCCTCTCTCTTTCTATCTCTGGTGAGTGTACTTTGCCCTACAAAGCCTTTTTAAAAAAATACATAAATAAAATAAAATAAAATAAAATAAAAGACTGATCATTGAAGGTAAAGATGCAATGACTTGACTGGGATAAACTCAGGTGTGGGGGTAAATGGTTAATGTGATTGGTGAGGCCAGAGTCTCCCATTCTCTGGACCCAGGTGTAAAGGGCTCTGCTTGAGCTTCCAGACTACAGAGACCTGCAGGAAGTCAAGGCTCTCCAGGGAAGTCTACCACTGTCTCTCCTCACAGAAGTGCTTAAAGTGTGGTCCTATTCCCTGATGGGATTAGTCCCTTAAAGCCATCCAATAGCAAGAACTTCTTTATTAGAATCCACATCTGTTCCCATAAACACAATGTAATTCCATTGCCCCCCCCCCCTTTTTAAATGAAGTTTTTGTATAAGGGGTGCGCTTGCCAGAGAGACAGACAGACAGAGAGACAGAAAGCGAGAAATTACCCCCTTGGGAGGATGGCCACACCACAACCCCCTCTCCTCCATTCTCCTCTTTGGGCATGTACGCACACATGTACCTGGTATGAGTTTTAACTGCGAGGTCCGGGACCTCGAACCATGGTTGACTAACTGGGAGTCCAGCAATGTAATCGTTATACCATCTGCTAGTCTCCCATTTCCTTCTGATTTATGGACTTTAAAAGGGAAAAAAAGTTTATTTATTTACTTATTGAAAGAGAGAGAGAAAGGATGAGGCCAACATAAATGGTCCTTTGTCCTGAATTTGAGGTAAGGGATGAGGAACTTGCTCCATTCTGTAAGAAAGATTTTTGGAGCCTTACATATGAAGAACAACCATCTCTTTAGCACCGATAAAATGAATCCTTGATTCCCAGTCAGCTACTATCCAGGCATTGATTGGTAAGAATCAAGAAACAGTCTTCAACTTAGGTTAGATCAGCCTCTAAGCACTGCAAATAAACCCAAATTCTAGCATTTGGAGAGCAGAGTATCAGTAGAGAGGTTTTACAAAATGAGATCTTTGAGCCAGCAGATGGCGTAGTGGTTACATCGTTGGACTCCCACGTGGCCAACAGCAGTTTGAGTCCTGGACCTGGTGGCTTGAAAGTCATGCTGGGCAATGTGCATGCATGCCCAAGATCCTGGGAAAGGAATGGAGGAGAAAGATTGTGATGTGGCCATCCCCTCTAGGGGGTGATTTCTCATTTTTCCATCTCACTATCTCTGTCTCTCTCTGGCAAGTGCATGTGCCTTAAAGCAAAAACCTCTTTTAAAAAATTCAGGTGTTTTATGCATTCTTTCTCCCCAAGTAAAACCTTTAGCACGTTGGTAGTAAGAAGCCTAGAAAAGGAGTGATAGGAGAAAACAAGGATTCAAAGCAAATATTAAGCAGGTAGAGGAAAAACTATAGATTGCCTAAGGCTACCACCGCCTAGTGTGACATTTGTTTGAAGAACCCACATTTTCTTAGGATGAGGAATATCTAGCAGGCCCGAATAGGTTTGGTTAGAGCGTGCACTCGTTTGTAACTCTCCAGGTTCCTTTGTTCGTGTGGGCCTATGCGTTGTCGGTACCTAACATAAGTTGGCCACCCTGCATTGGTCATCCCAAATTCTCTTTTCCTTTCTTTTTTTTAAAATTATTTATTAATTTAATTTCATTTGTTATTATTATTATCATCATTATTTTTCATTTGACCAGAGAGAGAGACAGACAGAGAGAGACAGACAGAGAGAGAGAGAAAAGGAAGGTGAGAAAGCAAGCTGCCTGGTTCAGGACTTGAACTGCAGTTGGCCATGTGGGAGTCCAGCACTCCAACTACCATGCCACCTGCTGGTCCCCCTTTTCCTTTCTTTTATGAAAATACAAGTTCTATGAAGGAAACATTAGTGAAGCTTCAGAGCTCTACCACAGGGTTGCAAGCTGACTCATATGTGAGTCAGGAATTTCAAGAACTCATATTTGTGCTCAGCCATATTGAGTGTGTGCACATGTGTGTGATGTGTGTGTTCTGGTGGTGTTACAAGGGAATTTCATCAGTGAACTGATGCAGCAGAGAGGAGACCCTTGTTTATTGAAGGTGTTGATGTACTCTTGGGTTGAGGTGGGAAAATATTTCAATGCATTTTACAAACAGAAAGGTTGCACAGGACATCCTGGAAGGCACACGACACATGGTCTACTTTGTTCTTAAGAATCAGGTTCACTCAGATTTTCAAGAAGAAATGAAATCACTAACTTTTTTCAAGTTTGTACTTTCATGATCAAAATAGCAGTAGTGAAAGCATGATGGAAGACACAGTGACTGAGCCAGGGAGATGACAAGAATTTGCACAGGAAGGTAATATTTTAGCAGCCAGGTTAAATTAATGAAAGGAAAAAAAAAGAAAAGAAAAGAAAAAAGGAGAAAAGCACCTACAGCTAGCAGAGTTTTACAATGGAACTAGGAAAGAGGAGAATATTTTCATTTTTAATAGCTCAGGTTTGGAGGTGCACGCGGAAAGACATATTGAAAGAATAATACAATAAACACATCTTAGCATTTACTGTGTCCAATTGTTCTAAAAACTTTCCATATACAAGTGGAGTACGACCTATCCAAAAATATTTGGAATCAAAAGTGTTATAGATTTCAGATTTCAGAACATTTACATAGAATATCTTGGGGAAGGAACCCATTTCTGAACATGAAGTTCATTTCTATTTCACTACATCTATATGCATAGCCTGAAGGCAATTTTATATGCTATTTTTTGTCTTGTAGCGTCTTGGCTGTGACCCATCACAAAAGGGCAGGCGTGAAACTTTTCACTGGTGGCTTCATGCCATTGCTCAAAGGTTTTGATTTTGGAGCATTTCAGATTCCAGATTTTCAGGTGAGGGACACTCAGTCTGTATTAATTTATTTAATTCTCTTGACACGCCTATGAGGTAGATGCCAATATTATTCCGTTCCATTGAGGAAGAGAGAGTAGGCAACTCACCCAAGTTTAGATTGCTGATAAAGAGCTGTGGTAAAATGGGAAGTATATAGCCATTTGGTCTTAGTCCACGATTGCTGGTACTAAACTTCTTGGGATTTCCTGAGGGATAAGGAAGACAGGAGAGTCTTTGTTCAATAAACTGAATCTCCTTGGCAGACACTGGATCGCTCCAGGACTGGGGAAGGTCAACTGCCAGAAACACAAAGCCTTGATTAGAAGCTTAGAGCTTTCAGTTCTGCCCTCCCCACCTCCAGAGGGAAAGACCGGTGACTGAGCTCATCACTGATGGCCAGCGGAGTACTGTATTTGATCATGCCTATGAGATGAAACATCCAGAAAGACCTTTTTCCTAAGATTTTTGTCATGGGGCACTTGTGCTCACCGGAGAGAGACAGAGAAAGACAGTGAGAGGGAAAGTGAGAAATCACCCCCTGGCCATGCCTCAATTCCTTCTCTGATCTCTTCTGGGACTTTGGACATCCATGTATTTGTGCCCGGAATGATTTTCAAGCCACAGGGTCTAGGACTTGAACCATGGTTGGCTATGTCGGAGCCCAGAGCCTTATCCACTATGCCACCTGCTGAGCCCCATAAACACCTTTGAACAGTGAGGTTCTATGTCAGCATGCAGGGAAGATGGTGCATCTCAAGTCCACGGGGTCAGAAGCTTCTGTGCTCAAACCCTTCATACCTCGCTCTGTGTACCTCTTCATCTGGCTGTTCATTTGTATCCTCAATAATAAGGAGGTAAATGTAAGTAAATTTGTTTGCTGAGTACTGTGAGTGGTAACAAATTAATTTACCTAAGGAGGGGATCATAGGCACCCCCCGATGTGTCAATGTTTAGTTGGTCTTCAAAAACCGGGTGACCTGATACGTGTGACTGGAAACTCAAATGTGGGCGATATTGTGGGACCGAGTCCTTAAACCTGTGAGATCTGGCATTCACTCTGGGTAGTTAGTGTCAGAATTGAATTGGATCGTAGGACACTAGTCAATGTGGGGAAAACACATCTCTTTTGGGGTCAGAAGTAGTGTCAGAAATAATCCAGTAGAAATAGCAGTAGTAGAGCTGGAATTCCAGTCTGTGTAGTCTGGCTAACATGATCTCAATGAACAAATTCTAGGTATTCCTCACATCACATGTTCCAGAAAGCACCCACAGTGGGAGATAGGAAATTAGTAATGGGAGCAATTGGAGATATTTCCATGGTAGACTCAAAAACATTGTTGTAACTTGCATAATGGTTTGTCCTTCAAAGGTTTATGTTCTGAAAGCTTAGTCCCCAGTATAATGGCTTTAGGAGGTGGTGGGATCTTCAAGGTAGGAGACCTAATGGGAGGGCACCATCTAATTGGTGTGAGTATGAGAGGGACAAACAGAGGAAGTGGGAATTCCGTTTCCTCTCTCTTTGCACATGCCCACTTTCCTCTCTGCTTCAACTGGCTATGTTGTGATGAACCACCATAGGCCAACCCAATGCCATCCTCATACTTTTGAACTTTCTAGCCATCAGTATTGTGAGCCAAATAAACCACTATTCTTTATAAATCATCCATTTATTTCTTTCAGGAATGAGGGACTAATACAATGGTTCATTACATTACAACATAAAACATAGACACAATTGAGAGGGGGTAAATCAGGAAGAGCAGGGTAAAATATCTCAAGAATTATTAATGAATTCTAGGATCTAGAACTCTCAGTTACTTGGGAGGCAGGAAACATTTTACAAGGAAGCCTGTTTTTTAATTAATTAATTAATTTTGCCATATGGCATGTGTGCTCACCAGAGAGAGACAGAATAAGATAGGGAGAGGGATAATGAGAAACAACCACCACCACCCCCCAACCCCCCGGAGGGAGATGGCCATACCACAATCTCTTCTCCATTCTTCTCCTGGGATTTGAGCACACATGCAGATGCACCCAGCATGACTTTCAAGCCTCCAGGGCCAGGACTTGAATTGCATTCAGCCATGTGGGAGACCAGTACCCTAACCACTATGCAACCTGCTGGCCCCAAGGGAGCCTTTTTTAAAAAAAAATTTAAAAAGCATTATTTTATTTCACATTTTTATTAATTATTATTCTATTTAACTATTTCCACACAGAGAGAGAGAGAGGAAAAGTGAGAAAGCAAGCCTCCGGGTCTGGAACTCAAACCACAATCGGCCATGTGTGAGTCCAGCACCCTTAACCACCAAGCCACCTGCTGACTCCAAGGGAGCCTGTTTTGATGACAGCGACTGAACCTGGGTGTGGTAGTGCTGGCATTACTCAACTCCGGGAATTAAGACGAGCAGGATTTATCTAAACAATGGGAATGTTGGACAGATCAAGAATTGTTGAAAACAAATTTCTGGGTAGAATTTAGAAAAGCTTGTTAGGAAATCAAATGTCTGTTCCCCATAGCAAAGGGAGTGAGCTCTACACAAGGCAGAGAGGGAAGTAACTAAGGGAAGGGGCAGCTTAGAAAATTTTAAATTTTGCCTGCTGCCCTAAAAAAGAGGAGGAGCCAGCAGGTGGGGTGGTGGTTAAAGGCGCTGAATTCCCACTTGACCAACCACAGTGTGAGTTCCAGACCTGGTGGCTTGCACTCTCTCTCTCTCTCTCCCGTCAAAATAAAACAAAATGGAATATATATATATATATATATATATTTTAAAGAGAGAGTGGAGGAACTATAGGAGAGTAACAAATTCAGTTGGGGACCTCAGAGATGGCCGCCAAGCACGTTTCTGGTGAGACTGAAGCAGCAGCAGTTGTTCAAGGCCTCAGACTCTACACTGAGGAAGAGGGAGGCTTTCTGGGCAGAGGCCCCTGAGGGACAAAGGCAACGTTCCACAGCCGGCTTTCAGGGTTGGGAAGCTGACACCAATCTGAGACAAAGGAACACCTGCGAGAGGGCCATGAGCTAGAGATGTTCCAGAGAAGCAAGCAGCAGACGTCACAGCAGAGGCCCGTGGAGAAGCGTATCTCAGATAGGAATGTAGGACTTTACGTCGAGATAAATCTTAAATAGGTATATGAATACCGATGAACTGAGGACAAGGGAAGCCTCAGGTACACCTGTGGGCCGAAGGGGGGCCCATTTCCACAGAGAGGAGGCAGAATGCTGTAGATTGGATTGTTTCCCCCCAGGAGATGGGATACAGGAAACCAAATGCGACATGAACCTCTTGGTGAATAACTTTGTGCAACTCCACAGTTGACTGTGAACTCTGAAATAAGGATTACCTTTGACTTTTCCCTACGCTCCCTGTCCTTCCCACTTCCTCAGCAAGTGACCACATTTCTGCTCTGGCTATTCCTTGGGAACCACGTGGCACCGTGCTACGGGTTCTGAAAATTGAATTTTGCTGTGGACGCCTAGACTTCCCTGGTGCTTTCTAAATTCTGTGGGTCAGGCTGATACTGGGGTATTGCTCACATGCATACTGAGTAACTTTTTAGGAAAAGTGGGATACTAGAGAGATCCGAGGTCAGATGGATTAAACCTCAGTGGGACCAGGACATCTGTCTCCTTTCCACTAGAAGAGGCCTCGCTGCTGCTGAAGAAGGAAGGCCCCAGACGTGACTTCCGGCAACAGAGTGAGAGCATTCTGGTGGAGAATGAGCACAGTGGGGAGACAGACAGGGTACAGCTAAAGACTAACACTGCTTTGAATTTTAATTTATAAGAGAGAAGAGGATTTTACTTTGCTCTTTCATTCCTCTCAAGGTGCTCATTAATGAGCGATTGTACGGAAGTGTACTTAGAGCACTTGGTACCTCTTCGCTATCAAGAAGTGGGTGTTACTGGTGGTTACACTGGAAGGCGTAGCTGTCTCAGGGAGAGTGCCTCTGGGCTCAGAGTGCAATGGAGCCCGGACATGGATGAGTGGACACTCCTGACCTATCCAGAGGCACCCAGGAGTTGAAGCAGCACTCTGTTTTACACAGGCCCCAGAAGATACACAAGGACAGAGGTTCTCCAAGGCATGTGACCCTGGGCACCTCCATTGCCATAACCTTCTGCAGCTCCTTCTCCTCCACCCTCACTAGGGTGGCCTCCACAGTCAGCTGAGCTGGCCCAAGGCTTGACACCGTAGACCACCTCTACGGCCTCTGTGATTGACAAGTCACTGCTTTATTTGTGCACTGTCCCGGCTTTTATGCAGAGGATGAGAGGAAGCGGAGCCTCATGCTTTGCGCTGACCATCCAGCTCAGAGGCCCAGGTAAGACACCCTCCTTGATCTCAACTGCCAAATGATTTCTCAAGACCGACCTCTGTACCACCTCCATGCTGGATGCTTCCAGAAGGAAGGCTATATTCTATGCCAGATGGTGACCAGAAAATTGGTATTTTCTGCATGTCTTTTTTTGTTTTAAGTGGAGAAGGGGCAGTAAGGATAGGCATGTAAGACTCTATGGGCATGGGGAGGCTGAGCATAGCAGATTTCGAGAGTCTAAGGCTTTAGAGCTGCTGGGGTCTGAATATTTGCACCCCTCCTAATTTGTACCCTGGACCTTAATATCCCATGAAAGAGAAGTGGGGCCTTGGGGAGGTGATGAAGTCATGAAGGTGGAGCCACATGGATGGAATTGGTGCCTTTATAAACGAGGCTGGGGGGTGAGGGGCTCCTCGCCTCTTCCACCCCGTGAGGACCAAGACCCCAGATATGCTGGTGCCTCGATCTTGGAATTCCTTAACAACGAACAAAACGCTTTCATTGTTTAAAAAGTATGCAGGCTAAGGTATTTTACTTCATGGCCCGAATGGACTAGGTTAAGACCCGAACTCTCTGAGGTGAGTGCTGGCCACTGGGCACGTGCCTTCCAGTCAGCAGTACACATGGCATGTGGCCGCCTGAGGATGGGAACAAGGCTGCCTAATACACTGCAGTCCTCACCCCCTGATGACAGGCCCAGTGTGGAGGCCCAAGTTTAGAACACAGTATGTGGATGGAGAAGGTTGGGAAGAAGGGATGTCTCCCCACACCCCCATTCTCACAGTTCCTTTCGTAGTGGAAGGGACCCCTATTTCCTGTCTCTTGAGGAGTCAATACTGGATTCAACATCTCTGGTCCCTGCCAGACCTCTTTCTTTATCTTTACCACTGAAGAGGAACAAAGGCAAGTCTGAAATGTTGGCTGGAATGTCCTCTGTGCACGTGTTCAAACAGCGGTGTGAGCTTGTGTTTCGCTCTCGCTTTTGACCACTAGGTATGATGGAGATGGCCAGCTGTCCATCGCATTATTGTGCGGTGTTAGCCAGGGGCTACTTTTCCAGCTTCCTACTCTTGCCCCTAACCCTAACAATTAGGAGTGTGAGCAGAAGGGAGGTCTTGGCCAAAGCTTCTAAGAGTGGAAGAGTCTTCCTACTCGGTCACTTGGCAGCTAGCTGTACAGGACTGCGATCTCCTGGAGGATGATGATCCACCATGTAGAAGGAGCTGGACTCTGAAACTCTGCATGGAGAGGAGGCATCTTGACCAGGAACATTTGCCTGAAGCTATTACATAGCAAGAATTAGACTTGGACTGCATTTGAGGCATTTTATATTTTTGGTCTGTTTGTTACAACAGGTTAGTAGGATCACTAAGAGATACCCTGGGTGGTCGAGTAAGGGCTACAGGTCTCTGTGCTCTTGGAAAAAGTAGTCTGACCTGTCTTATTCCTGTAAGTGTATCCCACTGTTTAGGTCTGAGAGAAAATAAGCACGAAGCCTTGATTCTGGCCCCAGGCTGATGCTTGTTAAGTCACCATCAAGAGTTAGTTTTGTACTTTTGAAGATACTGGGCGCTTAGCTTGACCATTAATAAAAATAACTTGGGGTCCAGCTGGTGACCCAGGGGTCACACAGTGCTCTACAAGGCTAGGCCCACATGGGAAGGTCTCAGGTCCCCAGCCCTTAGTCTCCCTGTGCACTTCTAGCACATGTGCCCATGACCCAGGTTGGCTGAAAGCTGGAGATGGGTCATGATGCAAAGACCCTGTTGAGGATGCCTGCCTCTCTCTCTTGGAAGACATAATAGACGTTAAAAAAAAAAATGTGAATTTGATCCCTGTTGGCTCGCCATCCCTTTGATCCAGGTTCTGTTGATCAGAATCATGACTGAGATGAGAGATCGAGTGACCATACTTCAACTTCAATAAATACCAGCCTGATAAAGGTCTGGACAGAGCCTTCTTGGACAGTTACAGCATGAAAATAAGAGAATACATTTGATGCTCCCAGAAGACATTTCACAAGCTAGACTGGAGGTTCCTTCTGGGTCTCTGGTTGGGAAGATGGTGTTAAAGACGTGACGGGCTAGTGCTCCAACCATGACACTGGAGACACTGCACCTAGAAACAGACTGAAACCTCACAGGTCATAGCTCAGTGCGAGTACAAACTTAGGGAAGGTGCTTCTAAGAGATGGCAGACACAGCCGATGGTGGATGTCCAAGTCTACACAGATTGAGAGCCTGCATATGCATACTATTTGTAACCTGAATTTTGTCCCTTGGGACATCTCTTGGGAGCCATGGTTTTCCTCATGAGCAAATCATAGCAGAACAAGAGAAGGAAAGGAGCACAGATTGGGAAAAGGGCCATAATTTAAGGACTGGAATTTAGTATGGGGAAGCATCCTTGGCATTTCTTTTACCTGGTGCTTGGTGGACAGCAGCCAGTTATAGGCAAGCAGACAAGTCAGGTTGCTCTGCCTCGTTTAGTGCAGCGAAGTTTGCCAGAAAATTACCTTTCTATCCTTATTTTGTGGGTGAGAATGGTGGCCCATGAAGTCACTGCCCTGCTGCTATGGCGTATAGACCTTAAAATGATTAGGGCAATGGTTTACACCGTAATCCACACTACCCCAGTGCTAGTTTAGGGGAAAATAAGTTGCCAGCATATAAGAGAACAAATTTGCAATAAATACAAGTATATATTTTTTGCAACAAAAGAAACTATTTATTTGGAATATGCATTACCAGTACAAATTAGGAGACTGTAAAACCTATACTGTGTTAGTATCATTAGAGAACACAAAAGTTCAGTCGGAATCAAAAGGGACAGAAGCCTGTGCTCTCACAGAAGCAGAAAAGCTTAAACTTTCAAAACCGAAACAGAGTAGAGCTTTGCAGGTTTATACTCTGAATAATAAGAAAAGGGGAGGGGGAGGGAGAATAAAACCAGCAACCAAAGGAAAACACTTCAAAATGAAAACGCCAAAGGAAAGGAAAGAGTAAGAGGGAAAGGGGGGAGACATTGAATGTTTTATTTTAACAAAAGAAAAAAATGTTTACAAAAACTAAAAGATTCCAGAAAGCTTTGCATTAGGGATCAAAACCATAAGGTGATGTGAAAAGCTCGTCATTATTGTGCTCTGACTTAAAAAGAAAAGCACAGTGTTTAGGTGGAAATACATCCTAAAATGTAGCATCACAATTCTCCATTGTTCTTCCCTTTTCTTGCTTTTATGTTCCGGCTGCCTTCTGAACACTCAATTTGTAGAATGGGAGATGTCGAAAATTATGTTTCTACCAGATAATATTGCTTTTCTTTCTTTCTTTAAGTAATCAAAACATTCCAGATCAAGCCTGTTTTAGAATTCTTTTTAAGCAGCCGACTAAGTCAGAGGTTAAGAAGTGCACTGTCAGTGACTCCTACTTAACCTCTGGGCATTAAAACTACAGGGTGAGGCTGGCTTAGTAGCTCACCAATGCTGTAGCCCTGGTCAGGACTCCAAGGATCAGCAAGCAGGACTGGCCCCAGGACCACATCCTGGATCTAGGCTCAGCCAAGGGTGCCCATCACACCAGTATCTTCTGAGGGATTCTTCTGGAAGAGAGATCCTTTCTAGTTGGAAGGGGTCTTGTGGAATGCTTTTATTAATCAGGAGAAAGAAAAAAAACATTTGGTTGTGATATTCAGAATCGACCAAGGCAAAATCCTTTCCTAAGAGTATAAAAGGGTTCCCTGGACCAATTCCTTGAGTTTTTAAATGGTCAAAGGAGAAAGAAGCAAGTTCTTGGCTTTATTTTTCTCTAGGACTCCAGGAGAGGTGGGCCAGGTGAGCAATGAGACATTGAATGGGCTCCATCTTTGTTTTTGATATCAATTGAATTCAAGCTAAGACAACTATGGAGGCAGCCTACTCTACCAAGGTCACCTTTTCACATCACCTCTTATACATATTTAAGGAAGAAAAACAGCAAGACCATACTCCTGACAATTAAAGAAAAGCCCCCCCCCCAATAAACAAACCAAAAATAACACAAAACAAAACATATATTGTTTTTGAATTTTTAAGAGCAGGAATAAAAAAAAAAGAAAATTTATTTCTGGGTCTCAAAGTTAATAAACATAATAACATGTTAGGTTGTACCTATTATGCTCACTATCCCAACCTTTTTTTTTTTTTTTAGTTTACAAAATGAATTACTGTCACTTTTAAACATTGTGAAACAAGAAATGGATGTGCACAACTCGACACTTTTCTAGCATTCTTGAACTAATTCACAAATGCAAGAAAATAAAAAGAAAAATGGGGGAAACGATGAATGTAGGTAGTCTGGTGTTAAAAACGAATACAGGAATGATGCATTGTCACAGAAGGACGAGGGAGGTCCCCCATCCTGTTTTGCGTGCTATGAGGGTCATTTTTAAAATTTTTATTATAAACACTATTAAATTCAGACCGCTTTTTTGGTTTTTTTTTCTTTATCTGAATATACAAGAACATTCATTATCAAATGTTCATCATCAATACTACAAAGAACGAGACACAAGTCGCAAGAAACAATGGAAAATGTTAATAAAGCTGAAAGAATCGTTGAGTATTTTTTTGTTTTTTTTTTTTAAAGTTTTTTTTAAATTTGAGTTTCTGTAGTTTCATCTTTTTTTGGTATCGAAGTCAGGTTTTTCTGGGCAGAAAAATTAAAAGCAGAAAGAAAGAGGGGAAAAGATACTTGTAAGAAAAGGCAACCAGCAAATAAAAAACCACCACCACAGCAAAATAAAAAATGCTCTGGAAGAAGGGGCCACGTGGCTCACGTGCTGCACGGAGTCAATTTCACGCCAGGGGGAGGAGACGGGGTGAAAAGGATACAGCGTAGTCTCAAGGTGGGCAAACCCACTGTCTAGTATTGTTTCTCAAGGGAAATTAGCTGTCTGGGAAAATGGAGCACTACCACTTCCACTAGAAAATGAAGTAATTCTAGGGTGCATTTTGGTGTCTGTGGGGTCGACTGAACGTGAATTCCCAGGGAGCTGTATTTGCAGAGGCACCTCTTACCAACCCCATCTTTCAGCTGCCCATGTTCTCGCACTTGGCTGAGCAGAGAGCTGGTGGCGGCCATGTTGGAAGTGCTGGTGGGCTTGGAGGGAAGGCTGTGGGAAAGGGATTGGCTAGAAAGAGGCCTGTATGAAGTGCTGGGTAGGGGAGATGCTGTGATGGGTGATCATCAGTGCCAGCTACTGCCGGGAGAGAAACTGCCTGCGCAGTGGAGCACTGCTCTCATCCTTTCTATGAACTCAACATGGCAATCGCTCAGCCCAAATCCGAGTCACTCTTTTCGTTTTCAAGAGAACCCGTGTGTGCTCTGCCCCAAGTCAATCGAATGTGATCCAACCATGTACCTGTGGGTGGTTTCAATGTAATTCTGCCACTGAGACAAATTTCTCCTCTGGTTCTAATCACTATATAATCACGATAGTAGTGTCATAAAGAGAGTCCTTCTGGGCACCCTCCTTATCTAGCCTCATTCTGATTATGGCACCAGTGAGCAGACACAGTCTTTCTAGTGCTCCTAGTCATGGAGGATCAATTTCATTTGGCCAAATATTTATTTCTTGCCTTTCTTTCACATATACATATCCTCGAGTTTCTCAGGTAACGCCCCCAACTCCCTCAAACATACATGAAGGCAAGTTTCCTATACATGACTGCCATGCCCTGTGGAATGTCCATGGCCTTACTAGCTGGCCATCCTCACCCTTCAGGGTCTTGTACCTCTCTCTGGAAGCTTCTCAGATAGAGGAGAGGTGATGGGGGACCAATACTTACAAAGCCACATAACTGATTCAAACTAAGAGAGAAACAGATTCTATTTTACTAGTTTGAAAGCTTTTCTCTATCCTACGAAACCAAATAGACCAAAAGTCAAAACTAAAACAAACAAAAAACCCCTAAACAAGAAACGACTCTTCTCTTTGTCTTCGTGGTCATGACATCAGGGTACTTACTGATGGTAACCAGATGTGAGGACAGGAAAACCATGTAATGCCCCTCGATGGCATGAACCAGTTTATCTCAGGGACATTACTTCCCAGGCCTGAGTTCACATTTACAGAATGGATACAAATGAAAATAAGTTTCTTCAGTTTCATATAAGCCTCTTGGTGAGCTAGGCAGGCATAACAATCCATATTTTACAGATGAAGGAAAGGAAGCACCAAGAGATTTGAGCACTTCCTACTTAAATCGAGCGACAGAGCCGCCATCTTTATTGCTGGCAGGGTTGACTGGGAAGTATTAAGCATAGGTGACATTCAAGAACAGCGTTCTAGTACATGCTATTTTCTCTTAGATGTTCCTAGGGAGTCAAATTCAGTGACGAGCTGAATCACTGGAATTGGTAATGGCAATGAAAACATTACCTCTGCTATCCCCATGACTCTCAGGTCTTCGCCTGAGCCACGTTCTTGTACAGTGGTCTCCTCCAGAGCAAGAAGGCAGGATCAAGAACATGGTGGTGAGTAACACTTTGGATAGTTAATGCAATGTGCTTAATATAAAACCCCAAATAAAACAGAACCAAATCTATTACGGACATTGTAAGTACTGTATGTGGCTCCCCGCAGAGCTCCCGAGGTGGTAGGAGCAGGAGTAGTTTGCCATAGAGTCATGGCCTTCGCGATGATTGAGCCCCATGTATGTCATCCTGGTGTGTGTACAGGTCCTAGAGGCCCAGGCAGATACTGCTTCTCTTTGTCAGTGACTTTCACTCAAGGTTGCTAATTCCTTCTCTTAGGCTCACAAGAGGTGGTGCTATTGTGACTCATGTAGGTATTCGCATATGGAGTCTTGGGGAAGTGAAGGTAGGGAGATCGTGTGTGTGCCTATGTGTGTGTTGTGTACGTGTGCATGTGTGAGATGGGGCAGGTGAAGTGTTTCAGGATAAAAACTTTCTACTCCTTAGTGATGTGGTCATCACATGCCTGACCAGATCTGGTCTTGCAATAGGTTCTGAACATTGCTTAGTAAGTACTGAATGGTCTCTAAAGACTGTGCCTCTGAAACTGAGCACTGCTGCTGGGAGGAAGAGCAAGCCTGCAGGAATTCTGCCCCTGCTGTGCCCTGTGCCTTCCCTGGCTGCCCGACTTCCCATCTGGGACTCGACCTAGCAGAACTGAAATGGAAACGTGGCAGCCTGAGAAGCTCAGCTATCGTAGACCCCAGTGAGTACCTGGGGCTGAGAAGGAACAGGAGGAAGTGTCCCAATCAGTACTGGCCTCAGGAGGAAGAGGAAGAGGAGGCGGGGTGGCCTGGAGTGAGTAGGGTGATGTGGCGTATTCCTGCAGAGAGGTAGTGACAGTTACAAGAGAAACAGAGGAGGACTGCCTGTTGACATAGGGCATGGGGAATCCGAATGAGGTAAATTTGGCTCCTCAAACCACCAGCATGAAAACATACAAACACTTTATTTTCTTTGTCATTTTTTTTCCTTTAAATCCCTCTAATTGTTGAAAATATCCTTCAGTGATGTAAGAGAGGGCAAGGACCCCGGGAGTCTAGGGCAGAAGGAGAGGGGCAGGGAAGATGACGAAACCAGGCTGATAGCTGGAGGCAGGGGAGGGTGGCTTCTACCCAGAAAACAAAGGGAAGAGAGTATAAAGAAGTGTCCAGATTGGCTGAAATAGCATCCCAAAGAAGAGAAGAGAAGGAGACTCTTATTGTGTTTGCTGATTGCTTCGACCTCCAGTCTGACCGCTTCAGCGTTGGGAGAGAAACCCTCCCTCCTGCCCCTGCCCCAACTGGGGCACAGGTCAGCCGGGATGCGACTGCTGGGAGATCAGTTGGAGGTATCAGAGTGGACACTGCCAGGGCCTTCTGTAGGGGAGGTCACTGATGAAGGGGTAGTGGCATCCTGCCAACCTCCATTAGCCTAGAAGGGAAAAAGGGAGAGAAGTCAGTCCTCGGGTGGCCGTTCTGAGCAGACAATGACATCAAGGTAACTTGTGTGCAGTACCTAGCACAGTGCCTGGTACACAGGGACACTCATGGGCAGCTGCTCTTGTGGGTGATAATATTTCCCCCACCCTCAGAAGTGTGCGGGTCCTCCCAGTGACCTTTGGATACAGCGTTAACACCTGTCATGTGTGTGATGTGGTTATACTTCTTGAAGACTGTCACTCGGCCTAAGCCATCTGTGGAAAGACAGTTGTTCTGCAGATCAAGAGACCTGATGCTCTGGTTCTGACTCTGGCAGCAAGTAGCCATCAATGATGACAAAGCACTTTTACCTTTTTGTCCCTGGGCTCTCCTTTGTCGAAAGAAGCAAGTTAGCCCAGATGCTTCCTAAGGTCCCTTCCAGCTCTGAGTCTTCCATATGTTTATGGGTCTCCTGTCCTAGATGCTTTTGGGTATATACATAATGATGGGCGAGATACAGTTCATATCTTCAAGGAGGGGGGCAAGACTAGACCACCAATAAACTATCATTCAAGGCAGAACCTCAACCATGGTAGAACCCCGTTGTGAGAAACGTTCACACGAAGGCAATATCCCTTCTTGTTGGAGTGTCGGAAAATGCTTCATGGAGGAGGCACTCTATGAGGTAAGCCTTGGAAAGCATAGAGGGTGATTCAGTGAACATAGTTGATAAAACAATGGCGCCAAGACTGTAAGGACTAGTCTGTGTGACCACATCTAGTGAGGGGATGAGATGGAAGCTGAGTTTGACCTACATTTGGAGAACATTTTTCTATGACTAGACCCAAAAACACACAAAATATGGAATGATTCTGACGAAAGATTTTTTAATGACCACCTCTTTCAAAAAACACCCCAGCACTAAGATAGTTGAAAAATGATCTGCTAGAGTGGTTAATGCATGATGTGTAAATTGTTCATGTATTTTAATGCACTGAAATGTAAGTGTGCTGAAATGCCTCCCCCCTGTACCCCCTTCCCCAATAATGTGCTCTTTTTGTAATTAATCTATCTTAACTCTGGAAATGTTGATGTGGAACAGACCAGGGCTTTCGGAGACATTCTAAGTAAAATATTTTCCATTATATTTTTCTCTGAAAATGTTGGGGCCGAAGGGGCAGGCATTATTATTGCCATGTGGGAGGGTTTTAATGACCACCTCTTTCAAAAAACACCCCAGCACTAAGATAGTTGAAAAATGATCTGCTAGAGTGGTTAATGCATGATGTGTAAATTGTTCATGTATTTTAATGCACTGAAATGTAAGTGTGCTGAAATGCCTCCCTCCTGTACCCCCTTCCCCAATAATGTGCTCTTTTGTAATTAATCTATCTTAACTCTGGAAATGTTGATGTGGAACAGACCAGGGCTTTCGGAGACATTCTAAGTAAAATATTTTCCATTATATTTTTCTCTGAAAATGTTGGGGCCGAAGGGGCAGGCATTATTATTGCCATGTGGGAGGGACCACCACTTCCACTCCTGCACGATCCATGGTGCCTTGGAGAGTGGCTAACATTTAACAGGGGCTAGCAGAGAAATAGGGGAAAAGCAGGCTTTCTGGGTCATGACTGACCCAGAACACAAGCCTCCTAACCTTGGGATCAGGCTCCCCTTCCTTTGCCCTTTTCATCCATTGGCTTTCTTGTCCACTGGCTTACCCAAATGGTACTCCAACTTTCCCTGGGAAGCCAACTTCTAATTTAAAGCAACCCCCACTGGTCACTTCAGCATGGGGGCAGGTTTTGTTCACACCTCACTATGGGGGAGATTAGATACAAGAAGGTAAAGGGTCATCTTGGGCAATGCCAAGAGCATTCCCCAATATGGGTCAATGCAAGTGTTCTCAAGTTCCAATCTCCCATCTTCCAATCCAGCCAGGTCATTCTCTCCATTTCTCTACTGGAAGACTCTTCCCTTTGTGGTTGGTTCTAGGGAGATTAGAGAGAGATCCATGAGGTGGAAATAAGAATCCTTTCCTTCAGAAAAGGTTTTTCCATATTTTTGGAGCCCTGGCTCTGTAACATAATCGGAGTCAAGAAGGGAATTAATTTAAATTCTTAATGCAGAGTTGACACAGAGAGAACAGTATCTTAGCTTCCCTTCCCAAACTAGAGCATATGTATTTCCCGGCGCCATGTTTAGGCTGCCCGAGAATGGCAGTTCTATGCATTTTTCCCCAAAGAAAAACCCTTTAATGTCACTTTGTCTTTTATATTATAAGAGTAAGATATGGTTATAATATAATATTTGTAAAACAGAAAAGCATAAAAACAAAACAGACAACACCCATAATACCACTACTCAAGAGATAATTACTGTTAGCATTTTGATATCTGTCAGTCCTAATTTTTTTATATGTGTATGTTTACCAGGTAGATATTTAGATAGACAGATAGATGATTGATAGACGGAGGGAGGGATAGCCAGGCAGTGTGTATGCAGCGGGAGAGTGGGTGTGGGTGTTGGCTGAGCAGTGTGGCATATTAAGGAAATCTGACAGAGGTTCTTTAAGTACAATGTCACTAGCAGAGTGATGTGCTAGTAAATGAGTAAGAAAGTCATCATGTACCTTAGAATCCACCTGGTAAGAGACAAGAAGATAAGGATGCCCTGTGAAAGCCGTTGACATCCGTGCCCTGGCGCGTGGTGCAGAGGAGTTTCACACTGCTCACCAATCACCACCACGACTGGGATTTAGCCACACTGCCATTCCATTGAGAGAACAATACGTGGTGCCCAAACCAAGCCATTAGAGAAGAAAACCAGCTCCGTGGTGTTTCATTTGGAAAGAATTAGCCAGACATTCTAAACTGCCTAGAAGGTTCTGGAGACTTCTTTTTGAGTCATCTCCGATCTGAAATAACTTGAACAGTAGACATATGATCTCTTTTCTTAAAAAGTTCTGTTTTCACAAACCAGTGCACAAGATGCCAGAAGATACAGAGAATTCCCAGATGGCAGAAACAAGAATTAGTTCAAGCTGGTATCGAAATCAGAATTTTAATGACGCTAGTTGGCCCAATGAAGAGAACTACAGATGATCTTATATAAAAAAATAAATATGTGAGATAAACTTCTTTAGCTTATTTTGTTTACTCCCCTTCCATCTATAATCTCTCTCTCTCCACCCAGTTACACACACACACAGCCCTCGTATCTGGTGACCAATAACTCCAGTTTATCCAGGACTGCCCCATGTTAGCACATAAATCCGATGTAGTCCAGGAGACTCCTGAAACTTGAGCAAGATGGGACTGCTGGTCACCCTACCCCCAGGGTACACCAACTATGACTTCTTGCCTAATTTAGGACGCTGTAGCCTATGACGTTCAAATGAGATAAACACCAATACTTGGCAACCTAAGTATGTCTAACTCTGGGAAGTGCAGAAGACTTTTTTCCCTGGAGGTGTGTTATTCTGTCTGCTGCCCTTGTTGCTAACGTCTCTGCAACATCAGAAGCTGCCGGCAGGCCCAACCTGATCGGTTTCCCGTAAGTCACTTGGGCACCGTCAGCTGTATCTCTCCAGCTCTAATGGAAGACTTTAGAGGCCGCATTGTCTTGGGAAACAGCTGACCTGGCTTACTGCTGCGTTAGCCCTGGGGAGCAATTCCTTCCCTCTTGACTTGACTGCAGGTGAATATTAAGTAGGAAACTCCACCTTTGTGTTTATTTATCCCTAGGTACCGGGAGAGTGGAGGAAGCTCTCATTAGCAACTGTGTGGGATGGCGGGAAGTAAGAGTTTTCTGTGTGTTTTTCTTTTGCACCCCAGCCACCCACCCTCTCCTCTCTGGTGCAAAAGAACCTTTATCATGGGCAGACTCTTGAAAATGTTCCTGTCTGAAACAACACTGAGGGGTAGGAGATAAAACCTGCTGAGCTAAATGTGATTTCTGAAAACACTTCTGCTAGAAGACAGTCTGTATGGGCACCCAATTCCACAGGCAATTCTGTGGCCTGGGATGCCAGACCTAGTCCAACTTCTAATTGCACCAGATGAAGCCTAAGTCCACAGAGTGGGCTCAACTGGAACCTCACAGACGGAGAAGCTAAGAGAATACAAGATGAGGAAAAATGCAGCAGGTTTCCCCAAGATCGAGTCTGAGTTTTTGAAAGAGTCATTTATTAAACTTCGATGATTATGATTATTTTTAAAATTTGCTGTAGGGCAAGAACACTCACTGGAGAGAGGCCAGGGGGCGGGGGTGAGAAAGCAAGCCACCAGGTCCAGGACGCGAACAGCAGCTGGCCATGGGGGAGTTCAATGCTTTAACCACCACGCCACCTGCTGGCCCCCAAAGTCTGGATTTTTAATACACACATTAAAGCTATTTATTTGTGAATAAAATGTTTCAGGAACAGAAAAAGACTATTTACTATAGCATGTCCCAGTGAACATGACCCATAACTGGACATACACCAGGTTGTGCCAGAATCCCAACTAAAAGGGCAAGGCTAAGCACGCCCATCTGTGGAGGTGGAGGGAGCCGACCACTGAGCTGAAGCCGGGCCACTCACGCAGTTTCTCAGGATGTAGGCACAGAACCGCCCTGACTTCTTTGTTCTCTGTCCCCCTCCCTGAGCCTGAACAGGGGCCACACGCAGGGGATTGCAAAAATGTACAGAACAGACATTGCCTCTCCCTCGCTGTTCAGATCTAGAACTGCTTTTAGCCCAGAGCAGAGGCTGCAGGGCTGAGAGCACCCAGCCCCTCTCTTCTGTGCTTGCCTTCGCTGCATGCCACTGATGCAGGGGATCCATCACCTGATGTGACAGCCCAGGCGAGCACTAAGGAACTCTCATTTGCAACCCAGAAATACACGAAGGTGCCACAAAGCAGCTGATGTCAGCACGAGATGAGCTGGATCTGCACATGGACCAGGTGCCATTGCCAGGGATGCTTTTGGAATAGGTGAGCAGGGGTACCTGTCCCAGGCCCTCGGACACCCAGGCGCTGGGCGTGGAGGGGGAGCAGGGGCACTGGCCAGAAGGAGAAGCAAAGAAACACAGATGCATCCTTTCTCTGTGTCTATGCACACACACACTTGTGCAAAGACACACACACACACACACACACAGCTACTATATATCAGGGGGACAGCAGCTTACACAACAGAGGTCACACCTGGATCCGCCATCATTCTACCAGGCTAGAAGACCTATGCTTTCTGACGTGCCTAACGCTTCCCTCAGAGCACACAGTGCACACCTACCAAGAGACACTCTGGGATGAGACAAGGGAAAGGCCCTTTGGGACTTCAAAACTTTAGTTTTTTGCCATAGGGCATGCGCACCTGCTAGGAGTCAAAAAATTCCCCTGAGAAAAGTTTACAGAGGTAAAAGGAATGTGTCCAGATGGGCACCCTTCCAGTCCTATGAGCAGCTGCCAGCAGAGTGACCTTTCACAGGTGTGATTCTGGCCAGAGCTGGGTGGGGGAAACAAAAAAACACAGATGCATCCTTTCTCTGTGTCTATGCACACACACACTTGTGCAAAGACACACACACACACACACACACACACACACACAGCTACTATATATCAGGGGGACAGCAGCTTACACAACAGAGGTCACACCTGGATCCGCCATCATTCTACCAGGCTAGAAGACCTATGCTTTCTGACGTGCCTAACGCTTCCCTCAGAGCACACAGTGCACACCTACCAAGAGACACTCTGGGATGAGACAAGGGAAAGGCCCTTTGGGACTTCAAAACTTTAGTTTTTTGCCATAGGGCATGCGCACCTGCTAGGAGTCAAAAAATTCCCCTGAGAAAAGTTTACAGAGGTAAAAGGAATGTGTCCAGATGGGCACCCTTCCAGTCCTATGAGCAGCTGCCAGCAGAGTGACCTTTCACAGGTGTGATTCTGGCCAGAGCTGGGTGGGGGCGCAGGAGTAATGTGATGCTCTGCAAAGCTCACTCACACGGGAACGTTCCTGGTTCATGTCTGGGACCTCCCTGAACATCCGGGGCATATACATGCCAGTGGTCCTGGGCTCTCTGAGGCTGGGAGTGGTTCACAGCCAAAGGACCTTGGAGTTCTATCGTTCTGTCTCTCTTGTTCATGGAAGAAATAAATACATTTTAAAAATTGTAATTCCAATCATGTCACCTCCCTGTTTAAACCAACAGTAGCTCCCCATTGGCTCAAGAAGTTTCAACATCGTCAGGTGTACAATGCCCTTGACCTGGCTTGCTCTGCATCTCACACTCCTGTGTAAGACTGTAACCCATCAGGCTCCTTTGAAATCCCCGCAACAGAGCAGCCACCTGACGCCTCCCACTCCCCCCTTGCATACATCCCCCTCATGCACCCAGTTACGTCGCTCTCACACCGCAGCTGTTGGGCAAGACTGAGTTTAAGCATCCTTGCACCTCCAGCTGTCCCCCGGCAATGACCGTCCTCCTGCAGGCTCCCAGGCCTGTGCGAGGCTCTGGCAGAGCACCTGAGCTGCAACACTGAGTTGGTCCCTTCTCATGCCTGGCTCACGTACTGAATGAACCACAATCCCAAAGTGCCTGCCACAGCATAGAATTTGATGTCTATTGGAGAGTCACAGGCAGAAACACATAATTTCTTTTTTTCTTTGCCATAGGGCATGTGTGCTTACTAGAGAGAGAGAGAGAGATACGGAGAGAAGGAAAATGAGAAATCATCCCTTGGGGGCGTGGCCATGCTACATTCCTTCTCCACTCTCCTCCCAGGATTTGGGGCATGCATGCACATGCACCCAGCGTGATTTTCAAGCCACCGGGCCTGAGACTCGAACTGTGATCGGCCATGAGGGAGTCCAGTGTCTTAACGACCATGCCACCTACTGGCCTACAAGTAAACTTTAAGTGGTGCCGTTACCTCCACTGTCCACCATGGGTGTGGAGAGGTAAGCGGTGTCAGTCCCCGACGGCAATTCAGTCTGACTACAGGTACATAGCCATGTACACCGAGATAGATTCAAAGACAGGGCAGAAGCAGGGTCAGGCTTCTGGGAAGATTTTGCAGAGGCGGTGAGCTTTCCTCTCACTGAATCGGCACCAGGGAGCTCTGATGATTCACGGCTGTCTCACATGTGTAACTAGGATGAATATTTGATGTTGTTCTGTTTGTTTTTTGGGAAAGCAGTGGAGAAAGACATTGAAAATAGCTTGTTGAGGAGCATGGCCTGTCAACAGGGAGTGCTCTCCAGGCTGCAGAGAGGGAGTCCTGCCCTCCAGCTGGCATAGTCTCCACGTCTCCGCCTTGGCATAGCTGGGATCGCACAAAGTACAGAACAGACAGTCCTCACATAGCCGCAGGGACCTGGTCCCCATGCCCCATATTTCCTCTGTCCAGGGCTGGGACCCACATGCAGACTCAGCTTTCACTGTAGGGTCTGGGAGCACAGCTTTCAGATATCCAGTTAAATTTGAATTTTAGATAAACAAACATGATTCGTAGAAGTAGATTCATGCAGTATTTTCATCTGCTAAATCTGGCGACCCTATCTGGGAATAACAAATACCGACAGAGAAAGCATTTGTTCCAGCCCATGCTGGTCCCACAGGTAACTCAGAATCAATTTGGCCATGTCTGTCTTTGACATCTTCTATCTGTTTCTTCACACGGCACCTTCTTCCTTGCGGCTGAGATCATCTCTAAGATTATCCCCAGGGTTAGCTTCATTTCCTCCAATTTACTTCCGTTCCTTCAAGACGAGGACGGGGACTTGCTCCTGGAACTGGCATGCCACTCTGCCACTCCTACTCCAATCACAGTTCCTGGAAGTCACCGCTCTGCCTGGATTATCTCATCTCAGCTGCTGCTAAGAGATAATAGATCTCCCACTGCTGAAGGGAGTTTCCTTACTACTCCCTGGGGCAGTGAGGTCAGAGGTGTTTTTTGCCTTTGCCAGTTCATCTCTGCTCTCTAGAAATCTATGTTTGCTTGTTTGTTTTTCAAAGTTTTGGTATATGGCATATGCACTCAGTGGAGAGAGACAGAGAGGGGGAAAGTGAGAAACCACATCGCGGGGGGATGGCCACACTGCAATCCCTCCTCCCTTCTCCTCTCAGGATTTTGGGTATGCACACACACACACACACACACACACACACACCCCTGGGTGTTTTCAGGTCTGGGACCGAACCACACGGCTGCTATGTGGGATCTAGTTACTTCAACTTCTACATCATCTGCTGGCCCCGATGCCATTTTTCTTCTTTAAAGGTTTATTTATTTCTCCCAAGAACTAGAGAGACAGAAGCAGAGACAGCACCCCAGTCAGGGTCCGATGCCACGATCCACCCCAGTTTCAGCCAGCCCCAGATCACGGGCACATACGTGTGGGTGCACTCAGAGAGGTCTCCAGAAGTGAGCCCAGGGCCTTCCAGTGGCCATTCTCCCAGAGCATTGCGTTCTGCTGCTGCGCCATCATCCAGCCCCCCTGTGGTCTCTGCAGGCCCCGTCTCACGGTCACCTCCTTCTGGCCTGTTCTTTCACGGTACAACATCACACACTTCTCTAAATCCCAGTTCACTGACATTCCGATCCTGATTTTGACTTTTAACTCGTTTTTGTCTCTTTAAATCTTCACATGAACACCAGATCTTTTTCACATCTCTTAGTTTTTATTTTTAAAAGAAATTATTTAATTTTATACATTATTATTATTCTCTAACTTGACCAGAGAGAGAGAGAGAGGGAAAAGTAAGAAAGCAAACTGCCACGTCCAGGACTCGAACCGTAGTCAATCATGTGAGAGTCCAGCACCCTAACCGCCACACCACCTGCCAATCCAGATCATTTAGTTTTTAATTCTGCAAACACATATGCAGTGCCAGCCTTGTGCTACATTAAGTTTGGGTCTATAGTGGTAGATAAAACAGACTTTTAAAAAAAAATTATTTGAACTGGAACCACAGTCAGCCATGGGGGAGTCTAGAACCTTAAATGTCTTACCACCTGCTGGCCCCTAAAACAAAAAATAAATTTTAAGGTAGAGATTTTTGCTATAGGGTGTGTGCGCTTGCCAGAGAGAGACAGAAAGTAAGGAATCACCACCCCTTCCCGGGCGGGGATGGCCACACCACAATCCCTTCTCCTCCATTCTCCTCTCAGGACTTTGGGTACGCATGCACAAGTACCTGGTAGTATCAAACCACCAGATCCAGGACTCGAACGACGGTCAACTACGTGGGAGTCCAGTGATATAACCATTATGCCATTTGCTAGTCTCATAAATACACGTTTTTTTTAATCTGTTTTTTGTCATTTAGGAGTTTACTGTTCTGTAGGAAATAGACACTGACGAAGTCAACAAAAGACATATGTAGAGGCCGTAGATGGTAAAAGTTCCTGAGAGAGAGTCGGAAACAGGCATCATTAGGGCTCCTGGAAAGTTTTTTTTGGACAGAAAACAGACAAGGAGAGAGTGGGGCAAAGGGCCTCTCGACAGAAACGAGCAGCCCGCACAGTGCTCTGAGGAACCCGAAGATGGCCGGAAAGAACAGGGCACAGGCGCACAGGGCGAGGGAGGCGACGCAGGGCTGAAGGCTGCAACGGCCCTATCATGCCCAGGCCTGCAGGCCACACCAACGACTCTGATTTCTACTCTCAGTGGCATATGGTAAATCATTCCACGGAAGCCCCTGGTGGGTCAGGGTCGTGTTTGACACAGTAGCTGCTCAGCTAAGCACTTGCACTGGACAGATGGGGACATGAGTGCTGGACACTCTGGTACACACAGGGTTCCGACGCTGGAGCCCATCCTAACCGCACCACCTTACGGGGACTGTAACGGGCAGTTCTCTTACTCGGGATCACGAAGCTGTAACGCCATTCAGGTGTTTTTTTTTTTTTAAGGTTTTTGCCATAAGATGTATGTGCTTGCCCAAGAGAGACAATAAGAGGAAAATGAGAAATCATCCTTCATGGAGGGTGGCCACACTGCTATCCCCTCTCCTCCATTCTCCTCCTGGGATTCTGGGCATGCATGCACTCCTGCCTGGTGCGATTTTCAAAATGCCAGGTCTGGGACTCAGACCATATTTGGGAGTCCAGCCCCTTAACCTCCACACCACCTGCTGACATTCTTGTATAAACTCTTACTCCTACTTCTCAGGAGAGAAAACTAGAATTCAGAAACCGACGCTTGTCAAACATCGATCTCATTGTGTGCTGTCTGCCTGGAACACGTCATGTTTCAGAGCTGGGCTGTGTGACAGTGTGGGGACGGCTGCTACGCAGGCTTGCTGCAGGCAGGTGACTCCTGTTCTTCGGTTCACCTGCACGGATTCTGTATTGTTTATTAAGGTCCTGGAACATACAATGGAACTTCAGAAGTTCATGGAAAAATGAAATGAAAAGTACAAGATTATTTTGGCACAAGCACATTTTGAAATCCATGCATAGTTTTTTTTTTTTTTTTTTTTTTTTTCCATAATTTACACTTTCTAAGAACTTTTTGCAGACCCCTTGAATGAACCATAAGATTGGCCTCAGAAGAGCCACGGGATTCTAACACCTGTCAAGCCCTAACCCGCTCACCAAACTTGGTTTTAAACAGGATCTGCTCTAATCCTCTGGGGTTAGACTTCGAACCATCACGCATTGGTTTATCCTACACTGGTGAGACAGACACCTGGTTTCAGATCTGTGTATGAAGATGCTAAGTCTGGTCCACGTTCACCCGGTACGGATGCGAACTCTCTTATTCCAAGCCACTGCTTCAAGTTTCATCTTGCACACGCCCTAACTGCTGCTGCCTGTGGGCTGCTCAGTCAAAATCCAGTGCAAGAGCCTGTCAGTTGTAACGCCATCTGCCAGCACCCTAATGCTTCATTACTGAAGCGTGCTTGTAGGTCAACCTCAAAATCAAGAACTACTTCGACTACTTCTTGGCCTTCTGTTCTTTTAATTAGTCTGCTGTAAAGGGCTAGAATTAATATTGGCCTCATAAGACACCCGAGACACAGGACGATTTTAGATGAGCCCTTCTGCAGAGCTCCACGTTTAGGGTGGGGTTGCGTTCTCGTGTTAGTTCCGAGTACAAACAGGACAGTTACACATCATGTTTCGGGGTCCCACAGCCTTAGGGGGCACAGTGCCTAAATGTACTGATAGGAATTTAAAACTGGAAGTTTGTTTTCATCTAACTTTTCAAAGGTTATGCTGATCTCCTGGCAGGGAAAAATACGCTCAGCTTGATTCAGCTAAATAGAGGGGTCTTGGTGCAGAGAACTATTTATATCTGAATAAACAGCCTCTGTGCTCAGAACAGCACAAATCAAAGCACACACACACTTATACACACCAACACAGAGCTCCAAATATGCCTAATTGAGGATTAGAAAGTTCTCATGGTATGTAAAGAATACACACACACACACACACATACACACGCACACAGACACACACACACACGCACACACAGACACACACACACACACACGCACACGCACACACACACACACTCTATACCGAAACAAACTAACAAAAAACCCAGAACTATGTAAACAGATGATTATGTTTACTCATACAAAAGTGGGGGGTGTCTATAAAAAGTTCATGGAAGGGACCTGCAGTTAGTGTAATGGCTATGTTGCTGGACTCCCACTTAGTCGACCATGGTTTGCGTCCCGGATCCGGTGGCTTAAAACTCACGCCGGGTGTGTGTGCCCAAGATCCCGAGAGGAGAATGGAGGAGAAAGGATTGCGGTGTGGACATTCCCCCTGGGGGGGTGATTTCTTGCTTTCTGTCTGTCTGTCTCCCTCTGTCTGTCTGGCGAGCGCATGCGCCCTATAGAGAAAACCTCTCCAAAATAAATACATAAATAAATACATAAATAAATAAAATTATAAAAATAAAATGTTTGTGGAAAATTTGCATTATGAAAACAACTATGTATGGATTTTTAAAGTAAATGTTTGCACCCAAATAAGCTTATATTTGTAGTCCAAGTCCATTTTTGAAGTACCGAGCTGAACCAAACTTTGATTTGTTCCAGCAAAGGGAATTATTATTATCATGACTACGGACTCTCAGTTTACATTGTATACGATATCTGATTGGCTGATGCGCTGCAGCCCTGGAGTCGTCATTTCGTTTTTATAACCTTCGGTTTTGCTTTGGCTTGGCTGACAATTTATTTCCTTAGGGCACACAGAGCTGGTCTATACATCTGAACGGCGAACAGCGGCTACGCGGGGAACACGTACACAGCGTCCATGAAGGCGCCCTCGCCATGGAACTCTCGAGGCTATTTCCCATCACGCAGGAAGCGAAGCCCCTTACACTTTTCTGACCATCCGAGAGACAGCAATTACCCCAGATTATCCGGCCAACAATGACATGCCGCGTGAAGAGAGACACTGAGCCAACGGCACATCCCAGAGACTGGCATATTCAAGTACACTCAGGACATTAATAGCAATTTACGTGCCATCACTGAGACAAAGCCACAAAGGCTCCGCTGGCAGCCTCTTATTTGGAAGCCTATTATTTGTGGGAGTTACAGGCTATAATCACAACAGAAACTTTCAAAACCCTTATCTTCCGTGACGCACCAAATCTATTTCAGAGCCGTAATTGCTATGTCACCGGAGAGTTTGCTGCTTAATGCACTCAAATGCCATTTAGTGTTTGCAGGGTCATTACAGCGAACAGAAGGGTGGGGGAGACGGGGTGGGGAGCCCGGGGGAGGCAGACAGAGAAGGCTGGAGGGGAAGGGGCTAGAACGGGGCGTCCGCTCCCATTGTGCCTAACTTACTTACGGGGGCCATCGTTGTTTTAAAGATTCTCATTCTTGATGAAATGAGAACAGGAGTTGGAAAATAACCTCTGTCCTCCAGCATTCTGCATTCCTTTGACACCACCGCAGAGATATTCAGTGGCTGGGAGGGGGACCCCATTTTCTTCTGGGACTCTTGCCCAGGTGTAAGGGATTCGACTTCTTCCATTTTATTTTCCTCCTAAGTAGCCCCAGAAATCTCTGTCATGGAAATCTTCCAGCTGCCCCGTGGGCTCAGCAGTACGACTGGGCTTTCCTGTGATGTGTGCCCATGGAGCAGGGCAGAGGCGAGGGTGCCGGGAGGCCATGGCTCAGCCACCTCGTAGAATGTGCCGCCTTACAGACGGGAAAAGCAGCAGCGGGAGATGGACGTCACCGAAGAGAAGACACCAGTCACTCAACAGACCGTTTTCTTGACCTAAATCTAGCTAAGGTCATGAAAAAGCTCTGAAAATACATCTAGCTTTGACTTCTTCAACCTGGCTATAAATCAGCCGAGGGTTTACTTATATGGATCAGTGTAGTACTGGGCATTGTGTAAATCTTCAAATAAATTATTTGCGCTGGCAGCCTCTTATTTGGAAGCCTATTATTTGTGGGAGTTACAGGCTATAATCACAACAGAAACTTTCAAAACCCTTATCTTCCGTGACGCACCAAATCTATTTCAGAGCCGTAATTGCTATGTCACCGGAGAGTTTGCTGCTTAATGCACTCAAATGCCATTTAGTGTTTGCAGGGTCATTACAGCGAACAGAAGGGTGGGGGAGACGGGGTGGGGAGCCCGGGGGAGGCAGACAGAGAAGGCTGGAGGGGAAGGGGCTAGAACGGGGCGTCCGCTCCCATTGTGCCTAACTTACTTACGGGGGCCATCGTTGTTTTAAAGATTCTCATTCTTGATGAAATGAGAACAGGAGTTGGAAAATAACCTCTGTCCTCCAGCATTCTGCATTCCTTTGACACCACCGCAGAGATATTCAGTGGCTGCTAGGGGTACCCCATTTTCTTCTGGGACTCTTGCCCAGGTGTAAGGGATTCGACTTCTTCCATTTTATTTTCCTCCTAAGTAGCCCCAGAAATCTCTGTCATGGAAATCTTCCAGCTGCCCCGTGGGCTCAGCAGTACGACTGGGCTTTCCTGTGATGTGTGCCCATGGAGCAGGGCAGAGGCGAGGGTGCCGGGAGGCCATGGCTCAGCCACCTCGTAGAATGTGCCGCCTTACAGACGGGAAAAGCAGCAGCGGGAGATGGACGTCACCGAAGAGAAGACACCAGTCACTCAACAGACCGTTTTCTTGACCTAAATCTAGCTAAGGTCATGAAAAAGCTCTGAAAATACATCTAGCTTTGACTTCTTCAACCTGGCTATAAATCAGCCGAGGGTTTACTTATATGGATCAGTGTAGTACTGGGCATTGTGTAAATCTTCAAATAAATTATTTGTAAGGTTTTTTTTTTGTTTGTTTTTTTTTTTTTGGCTGTAGGGTGAATATGCTTGCCAAAGAGAGACCTGTGTGTGTGTGTGAGAGAGAGAGCGCGCGAGAGAGAGCGTGCGTGAGATAGACAGCAAGAGAGATCACTCCCTAGACTGTATGGTCATGTGGCAATTCCCTCGCCTCCATTCTCCTTTTTGGGATTTTGAGCACGCACGCACACACACCTGGCGTGATCCCCAAGCTGCCTGTCAGGGACTTGAACTGCAGTCAGTCATGTAGGATCCAGCACCCTAACCTCCCTATGACCAGCAGGTCCTTTCAAAGAATTTTTTTTTTTTTTTGGAGAGCTTTTTGCAATAGGGGGCTTGCACTTGCCAGAAAGACAGAGACAGACAGAGAAACAGAAAGTGAGAAATCACCCCTCGGGGGGATGGTCACGCCGCAATCCCTTCTCCTCCTTTCTCCTCTCGGGATCTTGGGCACGCACGCACACGTGCCTGGCATGAGTTTTAGGCCGCCGAGTCCGGGACACGAACTGTGGTTGACTACGTGGGAGTCCAGCGACATAGCCATTACGCTAACTGCTGGTCCCTCAAAGAAATTTTTGACAAATGTACTTCTATATTCTTTCAGAAAATTTTTAGGTTGTATTCTATACCTTGAGTTTTCATATAGACCAGAAAAAGAGCAAATATCAAACTACTGATGATTCAGATCATGGGTTTTGTTTTGTTTTGTTTTTAAATTAACACCAGCATCATGTATAGATGCACCTTTAGTTTTCCTAGGATAATAATTCAGCTTTCCCTCTGAAGAACTATTCCCCGAAAGACAGGATGAATATTGGGGCCTCATTCTGCATGAGCTCTCTTCCACTCAGAAACAGAATCTTCCCTGTTTTCTAAACAAAAAGATTAATATTGTGTAAGAGTTCACAGAAATCAATTTAAAAAAGATGAACATTTCAATGATATATGTAAAAGGCTATTAAGGGGATAAAAATGCTCCATCTGACAAGTTATCAAAGAGATACAAATTAAAATAAAGAAGAGATGGGGCCAGCAGGTGGCATGGTGAAGGTGGCACGGTGATTAAGGCTCTGGACTCCCACATTGCTGACCACAGTTCAAGTCCCAGACCTGGCGACTTGCGTTCTCACTTTCTCCCCCTCTGTGTGTGTGTGTCTGGTGAGTGCATATGCCCTGTTGCATATTAAATAATAATAATGATGATGATGATAAATAAAATTAAATAAATAATTCTTAAAAAAATTTTAAAATAGAAACCAGCAGATGGCATAATAGTTACGTTGCTGGACTCCCACATGACTGATTACGGTTTGAGTCCCAGACCTGGCAACTTGAAACTCATGGCAGGGACATGTGCGTGCGTGCCCCAAATCCTGCGAGGAGAATGGAGGAGAAGGAATTGTGGAGTGGCCATCCACTGGGGGGGGGGGGTTGATTTCTTGCTTTCTGTCTCTCTGGTGAGCAGACCCGCCTTACAGCAAAAATCTCTCTCCTAAATAAATAAATAAATAATAAAAGATGCCATATTATAATGCGGTAATTGACAAAGACTGAAGACTGCAAAGACACTGCCATTTAGGAACTCTTATAAATGATACACATACATGAGCAGAAATTGTCGGGAGAAAAGTTTACAATGCATTGTAAAAACCTTGGGCTTGTTTACATTGTTGGATCTAGCACATCCCTTTCTAGGAATTCATCCAAGGCTATAATAAAAAATCGGCACTGAATTTTCTGTACTATGAAGTTTATCTGAGCATTATTAATAGCAATAAAAAGAAACCAGGCTGGACTCCCGCATAGTCAACCACGGTTTGAGTCTCAGACCCGGCAGCTTGAAACTCACACTGGGGACATGTCTGTGTATGCTCCAAAGTCCGAGAGGAGAGTGGAGGAGAAGGGGCTGCAGCGCGGCCATTCCCCCAGGGTGATTTCTCACTTTCTGTCTCTTTGGTAGGCACACACACTCTATAGCAAAAATTTCTCTTAAAAAAAAAGAGAAAAAAAAAAAAACCCAAAACAAAAAACAGCATAAATCTAAACTGATTAAATAAATTATGAACTTTCTCTTTATCAGGTCCCCATATAAAGTTAAATTTGAGAAGAATGCTGAATGATAGGTATTCATAATATTTTTAGTAAAATAAGTAGGTTACAAAATGATGTGTAGCTTTTCTATTTATTTATTTATTTATTTTTGGAGAGGATTTTACTATGTGGCACGTGCACTTGCCAGAAAGACAGAGAGAGACGGAGAAATCACCCCCCGGGGGGGGATGGCCACGTCACAATCCCTTCTCCTTTCTCCTCTCAGGATCTTGGGCACGCATGCACACGTGCCCGGCATGAGTTTAAGCCACCAGGTCCGGGACTTGAACCATGATCGACTACATGGGAGTCCAGTGACAAAGCCATTACGCTAACTGCTGGTCCCTGTGTGTAGCTTTTCTATACCTACTCAAAAGACACGATTTAGCCACACAATACCAGAAGACTATGGCAAAATGCTAGCAGTAGTTTTCTTTCACATGATTTTTCTGCACTCTCCCAATTTTCTGCATTAAATAATGACTCGCAGTGAGAAAAGAGTAAATGTAAAATGTAAATGACATCAGTCTTGGCTTGTGTGGCCACACCTCCTTGGAGAGGAGCCAAGGTAACCTGTGGCCAAACACAGGTTTCAGGGAGAAAGGCTGAGGAAACCGGGACTTTACTAGAAGGGAGAACATGTGAGTGATTCCTAGCTCTTTTCAAAACCCCCTGTACCTGTAAGAGTGTCAGTCACCTGTTTCACCCTGTCCATGAAAAACCGGGCCAGTGGAAATGGACAGAGAAATCCGCTTGGACAGAAGGGAGAGCAGCTCGAAACCAGCCCTCGATCTCCTTGGTGTTCTCTCTGCCTCAGTGTCCAACACAACAATTCCTGGCTGTGACAGATGCCAAGAAGGGCCAGGAGGTGGTGCAGTGGTCATGCAATGGGACACACATAGGGAAGGTCCTGGGTTCACGTCCTGGGACGACCTTGAGTATGCCAGGTGCACACACGTGGGCCTGTGAGCGGAGAAGCTGCAGCAGAGTGTGGGTTACAGCGTGGAGAATCTACCAGGGGACCCTGCTCAAGGTGCCGCTCTCTCTTCATGGAAGAGGTAGATGACTCAAAAGAAAGATCCTAAATCCCTTCTGGTAAATGAATCGTGGATCAAGTGCGTGGATCTGGTTCAAAACTACACAGATAACACCTACTCCACAGAAAAGCATGGGAAACAGACAAACAGCACGAGATAGCTGCTCTCTGAACATACACCCTGGAGAGATTCCTGGCAGGAGTTGCTGAAGATTAGGGGACAGGCTGTAAATTAGGTGGGGGTAGAAGATGGGTTCCCGGATGGGATAAGTGGGAAGAAAAAGACAGGAGACACAAAAGCCATTCCCTTGTAGGAGGCACACCCTGGACCACGGACATACGAAAGTGCCTATGTTTGTGGGTATTGCAGACTGGCAGAAAATCCAGTCACAACAGCCTGGTGGCTGGCTTTTGAAAAACAACAGCAATAAAAACAGCCCAATGGGGGACCAGCAGTTAGCGTAATGGCTATGTCGCTGGACTCTCATGTAGTCGACCGTGGTTCGCGTCCCGGACCCGGTGGCTTAGAATTCACGCCAGGTGCGTGTGCGTGCGTGCCCAAGATCCCGAGAGGAGAATGGAGGAGAAGGGATTGCAGCATGGCCATCCCCTCTGGGGGGTGATTTCTTGCTTTCTGTCTGTCTCTCTCTGTCTGTCTGGCGAGCGCATGCGCCCTATGGCAAAAACCTCTAAAAAAAAACAGCCCACTGGAAACAGGTTAAACTTGACACACTCCAAAAAGCATTCATTGTACCAGGCCTAAGTTGAGAGCTGAGAGTTAAAACTCATCCTTCTCTTCAGACATTTCTGAAGTAGAGAGTAAAGAAGAAAAGATACATATCAACAAAGAACTCCCATCCCAACTCCTGTGTATGAGGGGACTTCAAAAGTTCACCAAAACTGGAATTAAAACACAAATTTATTTTGGTGCAAAATATTGTGGAAGCCAGGCAGAGTTGGTGCATAATGCATTTCCCATGAGCTTGTGGAAGAGCCCTCGGGCTAAGGACTTGTAGGCACGATTCGAGAGAACCAAGAATGACTTACAGGAGAAGACAGGCCTCACCTAAGTCCTGACGATGATGATAAGATGTTTGCCTACTACCATAGGCGCTGGGCTATGGATCCCACTGACAGAGAATTTCAGCCCCTGAGGGTTGCCTCTAAGAAAGGTCAGTCTCCTCGGACAAGAGGGGTAGACAATCGACAACTACAGCACCAGGCGCTTCAGGAACCTGTAGTCTAAAGAGGAAGGGAGGGGCCCACAGGTAGCGTGATGGTTAGGGTGCTGAATTCCCACATGGCTGACCACGGTTTGAGTCCCAGACCTGGCAGATGAAAATCATAACAAATAAATAGATAAATTAATAAACAAATGTTAAAAAGGGGGGGGGGGGCAGGGAAATAAAGCACCAGGCCAGGTACTTGATGCTTGATGCTTTTCGGTAGCAAAAGTCAGCCCTTCAGTCAAGGCATGAGACTGACAGGCACAGGTCCATCTTGAAACTGTCGGGTTTTTGTTACTGTCGTTCTGAAGTCTGGCTTTCTGCCTCGGAACTCTTTCTTGCTTACATTTTTAAAATGCCCTAATTATTTTAATAAGCTTGAATGAAATATGTTAATACACTAAATTGTGTACCACAGAGAAAGGAGCCTGTAAGTGCTAGCTATTAATACAATTATTAAGTGTCATTTTGGCCTGTTAATTTTCTATCCTTATTGTTTTTTAATTGTTCTTTAATTTACCGCTTTATACCACTTCCTTATTTTATTACTACTTGATCTGCTTTTTTAATCTTTGTAAGTATCTTCTTAGCCGACGTTATTTATTTTAACCACTCATCCCAGCTTAGTTTATGTTTTTATTGTTCTCTTCAGTACTTACGTATCTTAAGTGCATTTAACCTCCATTTTGTTATTTCACACGTAATTTTATCACTCCCTTGCCACTTTTACCCTTCTAACGTTTTGTAGTTGATCAGTATATTCTTTCTTCCTACTTTAGTTTTTTCTCTAACTTCTTAGCTCTTTAATTTTTTTAGTCCTTTCTGTTTAATTTTTCTAATTTTATTCGGATTATATGAGTATCAGCCTTGTACTTCATTGCATTTATTCTTTTAACCTGTTAAAAAATGCCAATTGTTAAGTGGCACCAAGAGGACTAACAGCCTCTGTAAGAGTTCTGGGCCAGGGCAAGACAGTGGTACAGCGGTAATGCAATGGGCCCCCTGTGGGAAGGCCCTGGGTTCACATCCTGAGGCCTCCCTGCAAACATGGGTGAGCACGTGTGCCACGATCCATGCTGGCTGAGGCTGGGTCGGGACACGTGTATGCCTGTCTCTCTTTTTCTCACAGGAAAAAATAAACGGATAAGCTCTTTAAAAGAGTCCTGGCCCAGGAAAGTGCAGGCGGCTCCTTACTCTTTCTGTACTTATTGCCCTCGTCTTTCAAATGATCACCCTCCACCTCCCAATACTGTTTACCACTCTATTAATGCAATGGCCAAACTTTCCTCTTTACATTTCACTGTGCCTCAGATTAAAAAAAAAAAAAGGTCGGGGCCAGCAGGTGGCATGGTGAATAAGGCACCGGATCCCCACATGGCCCCCCATGGTTTGAGTCCTGGACCTGGCTGCTTGCTTCCTTGCTTTCCTTCTCTCTCTGTGTCTCCCTCTGTCTCTTTCTGGTGAGTATGTGTGTCCTATAGCAAATTTAAAAAATAATAATAACAATAATGAATAAAATAAATAAAATAATTATTTTTTAAAAATCTACTCCAATTGATCTTTCTTTCTTTCTTTTTTTTGGGGAGAGATTTCTGCTATAGGGCACGTGTGCTTGCCAGAAAGACAGAGAAAGACAGAGAGACAGAAAGTGAGAAATCTCCCCCTGGCGGGGATGGCCACGCCACAATCCCTTCTCTTCCATTCTCCTTTCAGGACTTTGGGCACACATGCACATGTGCCTGGCGTGAGTTTAAGCCACCAGGTCTGGGAATCAAACCACAGTCAACTACATGGTAGTCCAGCAACATAGCCATTACGCCAACTGCTGGTCCCCCCAATTGTTATGTCATATTTAAATTTTGGGGAAGTTTTATCTTCCATTATAATGAGTCACCAAATCTCTTCTTAAAGAGATCCTTGACTGAAGAATCTCTGTTCTCTCGTGTATGTAACTGCTGGGCCACAGCTGAGTTGACTGAGTACATACATGGGGTATAGAGTAGGATATATCTGGAGAAGAATTTCTATATAATTTTCTAGGTATTATATTTTAAGATTTTAAAAGAATTATTTCATTTAAATTTATTTATTTATTTAAATTTGACTAGAGAGGGAGAGAGAGATGGGGAAAGAGAGAAAGAGAGAAAGTGAGAAAGCAATCCACCAGGTCTGGGACTTGAACTGCAGTCGGCCATGTGGGAGTCCAGAGCCCTTAACCACTATGCCCCCTGCTGACACCCTCTAGGCTTTTTTTTTTTTTTGAGAGGTTTTTGCTATAGGGTGTGTGTGCTCGCCAGAAAGACAGAGAGAGACAGAAAATGAGAAATCACCCCCCACCAGGGACGATGACCACGCCGCAATCCCTTCTCCTCCCTTCTCCTCTTGGGATCTTGGGCATGCATGCACACGCGCCCGGTGTGAGTTTAAGCCACCGGGTCTGGGACTCGAACTGCAGTTGACTACATGGGAGTCCAGCAACATAGCCATTATGCTAACTGCTGGTCCCTAGACTTTTTTAGATAAGAAAATTAACTAGTCTTAATCTTCTTATCTGCCACCCTGAGAGGAGCTGCAGCCGAATGTTCAATAAGTGAGTTTTTGTAGTTCTTTGTCTTGTCACCCAGGCTCCAAAACATTCATTACCAGGAAGATAACATCTTCTCTTACTGTAAGGTTTTTACCAACTCCTTTCACTTAGTATAAGGATCGAGAGTTCAGCGGCCCATCTAGATAAGGAAAAGAACAGAAGCTTTGGAGTTTGACTGAGTCCACATCGTGGTTCTATGAGTGGCTGGCTATTTGATCGGGTTAACTACTTAACCCTTCTGAGTCTCAGTAACAAAATGTTTCTTGAGACATCGACTCCTAGGTCTGTGTTCCAGGGCCTCTGTCCACACCAGACGTACGGGCAGACCCATGGTCCAGGCTGGCGAGGTCTGTGGGTGGATCGTGGCGTGAGGACCTTGTCGGGATCTCCTCTCTCTCTCTGTCATTTCTCCTTTTATTTATATCTTGGAAGATATAAATATACATTTTTAAAAAGTCTCTAATGGGGGCTTAATCAATGCTATGAGTGAGTATGCTTAGTATAAATATTGGTAAAGGCTGAAATTATCCTAGAACCCAAAGTATGTATATACTGTCTCTTGATCCCCGAGCTCTCTAGAAAAGGCACTGAACCCTTGGTACTCAGTGCTAGGCTTGCCGTGCCCTCCAAGCTCAGGGGAACAAGGAGCTGAAGCTTCCTTCAACAGCACCTCGACCCCTTAGAGCACACCTTGGTGGAGTAAGGCTCAGCTGGCTCTTAGGAATTTCTGTGCTCCCCTGACAGGTTATTTAAGCACAAATCAATCACATACCATTTTAAGCAGGTGAGTGACTTAGAAAGATAAAAAGTTTGTATAAGTTTAAGGAGGTGTCAGAAAATGAATTGGGCTTCAAGCTAAAGACATTAGAGAAGAAAGGGAAAAAATGTTCAAGGACCAAAGGAAAATGTAACATCTTACAAGGGAGAAAAAAATCATACTGAAATTTAATTTTTAAATATGACTATTTGTATATATGTCAAAAGCTTTTTGCGAAAACTGGGTGCAAATCCCTTTAAAAGCAGGCATACGGGAACCAGCAGTTAGCGTAATGGCTATGTCGCTGGATTCCCATGTAGTCGACAGCGGTTCGCATCCTGGACCCGGTGGCTTAAAACTCACGTCGGGTATGTGTGCGTACGTGCCCAAGATCCCGAGAGGAGAATGGAGGAGAAGGGATTGCGGCGTGACCATCCCCCCTGGGGGGTGATTTCTCGCTTTCTGTCTCTCTGTCTCTTTCTGTCTGTCTGGCGAGCGCATGTGCCCTATAGCGAAAACTTCTCAAAAAATCGATGTTGCCATATAGCGAAAACTCCAAAAAAAAAAAAAAAAAAAAAAAGCAGGCATACTAGATCAAAACCTAGGGACAGTGGAGAAGAACCACTTCATTTGATTAAAACAGCCTTTTCAGCTGTGTCTCCCTAAGAAAAGAGAGTATGGGGAGAAGGCAAAGCTGCGGTGCAGAAGGGGGGGGGAAGCTCACTGCTCGGAAAGAGTAGGTCATTCTGTGGATCCGTTTTTTACTTTCTTCCTTTCCCTTCCTTTTTGTTCGTTTTGTAAACTACAGGCAAGAAAAGGATAGGCACTAGAAGATAAAGAGGAGTAAACGTACATACAGGTAGATCAGTCGAAATTCACAGTATATATATATATATATACACATACACATAGGCTTGCACATCTGTGTTAAATTTTGCATCTCAAGAGAAACAAAAGTTGCAAACAAATATTAAACTCTAGTCAATGACACTTCTGCTGGTAGTGTTTTTTGTTTGTTTGTTTGTTTGTTTTTTTGCCATAGGGCTCATGTGCTGGTCCAAGAGAGACAGGGATGGTGAGAGGGAAAGGGAGACATCACCCCTCAGAGTGGATGGCCACACCACAGTCTTCTCCTCCATTCTCCTCCTGGGAATTTGGGCGTACACACACACACATACCCAGAGTGATTTTCAAGCCCCCAGTTTCGGGACTTGAACTGCAGGCAGCCATGTGAGAGTCCAGCACCATAACCACTATGCCGCCTGCTGGCCCTCAATGTCAGTATGTTTTTAAAAAGAAATAATGGACTGTTGTTTGCAAATTACTTTGAAATGCATCAATAAACCAAGACAGACTGACGGATGGCGAGGCAGATAAAAAGATGTGTGCGTGTGACACGAAACCGGCAGGGTTAAATATTCACGGGAGAATCTAAGTGGTGGGGATACTGGTTTCACTGTAAACTTATCTCAACTCTTCTCTATGTCTGAAAACTTATAAAATAAAATGCTGAAAGATGTTTACATGGTAGTATCCTTAATGAACCCAAAACAATGCAATTCCTTCTCTTCGGTAAGGCCTAGGCAGCATTTAACTTTCCACTTGAGAGTAGAGCCTCTCAAACTTAATGTGTTTGGAAATGACCAGAGGATCTGGTTAAACTGCAGATCTCATTTAAAAGGTCTGGATGGGGCTGGCGCTCCTGCACTCCTCCAGGGCTCCCAGGGGACACTGTTAATGTGAAGCCACATTTGGAACAGACCAGCAGAGCCGGGAGAAAGGGACAGCTACGCAAAGTCTTGAGTCACCTGGGAGACTTGAAACCGAGCCTGTACCTCATAGAAGCACCAAGGAGTAGAGACTTAAATGAAAGGGTTCAAGATGAGTTCAAAGACATATCCTGCTTAGGCTTCAAAAATGATTAGGTCAGAGTTGAAAACGACTGCAAAGAGAACCATAATAACTGTATTTCTATACGTTGACTTTAAATCTTCCTCCAAATTATTTAATTGTTTACAGCATATTATGACACTAAAGTGAGTTAAGTTCTTCTACAGGTTCATTCTAAGTAAAGAACGTTCCTCACTTTCAGGAAAGGCTCTTTAAGCAGAAAGAATGCATTCTGAGTTTGTGTTAGGAAGCCTACTGTGCTTTCAAAGCACGGCCATGTCTCTAACACCAACCTGCCACTCTTGGTGCCTACCACACAACAGGCAGAGCTTCTAGAACGTCACTGTCAAAAACGGTAGCCACTAGCTATAGTTACTGTTTAAATCTAAATTAATTAAAATTTGAGAAAAGTAAAACCTCATTGTCTTAGACACACTACCACATTTCAAGGGCACAAGAGCCATGCGTTGCTGATGGTTAACTTCTCAGACAGCACTGAAATGGAACATTCTCATCACTGCAGAAAGTTACACTGGATGGGGCAGTTCTATTGACAGAGGGAAAGAATAATTTTTGCTATCATCGCTTGAAAAGAATCTATGAAACAATGGCAAATACCAATAGTGAGTAAAAGCAACTCCTTTTTTCAAGAGGTTTTGGCTGTGGGGTGCATGCACTCACCAGAGAGAGAGACACACACAGACAGTGAGAGGAAAAGTGAGAAATCACCCCCCGGGGGGATAGCTATGCTGCAATCTCTTTTCCTCCGTTCTCCTCCTCCTTGGGCATGCATGCACACGCGCCCAGCGTGGTTTTCAAGCCACCGGGTCCAAGACTCGAACTGATGGCCATGTGAGAGTCCAGCAACATAACTGCTTTGTCAACTACCGGTCCTGCGACTCGTGTAGTTTTAGCTAATAGGGATATGACTATACCACTGTGTGCATATACACACATACACACATTCATACACACACATGTGTATGTATTATCTTACAATGACTGCTCCCAAAATTCTCTGAAAATAATACAATATTATACTGATGACACCGGGTGGTATAGTTCTTCCCCCTCAGAGAAATTGAGATCTAAACCAGCTGAATCCTGGGTCTTTAAAATTTCTGTGACTTTATACAGGACAAGAACCCATGTCCTCCTAATGTTTGTATTCCTGGTGCCTGATATTAAAAGGTTCTCAAAAAACATTTGTTCAAATAGAGCATTCATTCATCTATTTACTCACTCTGTCAAACTGAAATATATGTAGATATTTATAGATCAAAATGCTTAGTAATTAGAGATGTGGAAAAGAATTTCCCCAAAGTTAAACAGATCCAGAGACTAAGTAGAGGTGTCAAAAAATTACCAAGTTTTGGGGCCAGCAGGTGGTGTGGTGATTAAGGTGCTGGACTCCCACATGGCTGACCGTGGTTCAAATCCTGGGCCTGGTGGCTTGCTTTCTCATTTTTTCTCTCTTTCACTCTGTCCCTTTGTGGTCAGATTAAGAAATATAAATAAATAAAGTTAAATAAAATAATTCTAGAAAAAATTACCAAGTTTTAAAATAACAATGGAATTTTCAAAAAATAAATTCTAATCTTTGATCTGAAAATAAGCTTGTCTGTATAAGACCATACAGCGAGAAAGGACAAGGCTAGACTCAGCAAGAGGAGAATCATCCTCAAAAATCAACACTAATGTTTCCCACAATGAAACTCATTCATTCAATTAGCTTTCTATCTGCTGAAGACTAGAGGGGCACACCAGTTTTCAGAGCTACCACAGAAACAAACTGCCCTTCCGAGGTTGTGATTTTGCTTCATAAAGCAGAAGTCAGGACCAACTTGAGTCTGAGACAACTAGCCAGATCCCAGCCTAAATACAGCCTGGCCGTAGAGGAGAATGTGGGCCCAGCAAGGAGGACACTGTGAGAGGCCAATCCCAGCGGAAAGCATGGTGCCATTGTCATCTCATCAATGGGGCTCTTTCCAAAATAACAATCTTCTCTTTTATCTATGGCTTTGCAATATTTCCTCTCTTCTTATATCTTCTCCAGAATGGAAAAATGGTCATTGTTTATAAGCAGAATGGACACTGGAAGAGGCCTTTGACAAAATCCAGCTCCACTATCCTTTGTAGAGTTTAGGAAACTGGGTCCTGCTGAGAGGAACTGACTTCTCTGTGGTCACACAGGCAGAAGTGGGATGTACAAACATGTCTACACTCAGTGTGAATGTGTGGATGTCTGGAGTAATCATATCACTCAGTTTGAGATCAACCAAATCGGTTGTGACTAATTCTACGACATGATGCGGAGTCTCCATGAGCGGTGTGTACTTGGTCATGAAGGCCACAGTATGTCCGTTAGGTAGAGGGTGGTACCTTTCCCATACTAGCTTCGGTTGGCCCCGAATTCCTCTTTTCAGCTATTAATTCTGTATTCTTTCCTAGGCTATACACTTGATTGGCTCCCTCGTCCTAGCCTTCCAAGAATAGGAACTCCAATCACAAAGTGTTGCGTGAGATAAAAGAGAAAACATATTATGATCGACATCAGGGGTTCGCAGTATCTCCTGTATGAGGTCTCCCCAACTTGGCCTGAATGTAACATGAGGAAGCCTTCTTCCCCAAGGTGAAAAATGCTACTTACTGAATGAATGGATGCACGAATGAGTGAAGACATGAACGAATAAAAGAACAAATAAGCCTTTGCATGATCTGACCATGTTCATTTTCTGTATCTCTAAGGGTTTCCCCCCCAACAGTTGGAGAAAAAAGAATGACTTGCACATAAAATTACGACACTGGGCTGTCTTTGTTTTGCTTTTCTTTTTCAACTATTGTGGGCTGGAAAAAAATGTTTCCTGATCATGGGTGCTGAGTTGACACAGTACTAAGGTTTAAAGGCCTTAAAATGCAAGAAGCAAGCGGACTTGGTCTTTGGTTCTATCAGGAGGAAAGCCAGGCGGAGAGCTCTCTGAAGGCAGGAGCACATGACTTCATCTCTGCTGCCTTCCACTCCCAGAGCATGGTCGCCATGTTTAGACTCTCCCATTCCCGGCAGTGCCTGGACCCCTCCAGCCGGGGGCAGTTTGCCAACCGCTAGCCATGGTAACAGAAGGTCCCAAACGGAACTAACAGGGGTGCACAGCTATACACGTTTTAATCTCTTCAGATTTGGCTTGGAGAAACAGAACTGTAACATTGTCTGGCGAAAATGAGTTTTTAAAGATATGCATATGAATTTTAGTTATTGATGTGACTTCCGAATCCGACAATTCCACAAGTGGCAGCATCTTATTAATACATACTTTAAGCAGAAGGAGGACTCTCAGAAGTAGTTAGGAAAAAAAGAAAATTATGTCATGTGGTCAAGCATTACTAAATAATCCTTGCAATATCCAAATGCCTCAAATGTGTTTCCTTGAGTAGGCCACTGTCTTTGTCCTAACGACTTAGATCCTATACATCCACTTAGCAAGTGTTCTTTTATTCCGCCTTGTCTAACACAGATGAAAAAGTAGAAACAAAAGCATCTATATTATCGTATACGAAGGTATCTCTATTTCTCCACCCCGAAAATCATCACAAAGCAAAAGTAGTGAGATTTTGCTGTCATAAATCCATATTAATGGCCTGTTGTCTTTACAGAATAATATTAACATTTTATTTCTATTTTCTTCTTTTTAAATTTTTTTTTAAGAGAGAGAGATTTTTGGCAGGGTATGTATGCTTGTTGGAGAGACAGAGAGAGATGAAGAGGCCAAAAGCGAGAAATCTCCTTCTCCTCCATTCTCCTCTCAGGATTTTGGCCACACCTGGACATGAGCCTAGTGTGAGTTTAAGCTGCTGGGTCTGGGACTTGAAATGTGGTCAACTCTGTGGTAGTCCAGCAATGTAACCATTACACTCCATCTGTTGGTCCCTTTATTTCTATTACTTTTTTTTTTTTGAGAGGTTTTTGCTATAGGGCGCGTGTGCTCGCCAGACAGACAGAGAGAGACATAGAGACAGAAAGTGAGAAATCACCTCCCAGGGGGGGTGGTCACGCCACAATCCCTTCTCCTCCATTCTCCTCTCGGGATCTTGGGCACGCACGCACAAGCGCCTGGTGTGAGTTCTAAGCCACCGGGTCCGGGACGCGAACCACGGTCGACTACGTGGGAGTCCAGTGACATAGCCATTACGCTAACTGCTGGTTCCCTTTATTTCTATTTTCTACATAATTTTTGAATGAGAAAAATCCATAGGATTATCTACCGGATATTCTTCAAAAAATTCATGGAAAATGTGCATGGTGAAAAATATTTTTTTGAACACAACAAATTGGCAATTTATTTCTACTTTTCCATGAATTTGTTGAAAGTCTCCATATATATATATATATATATATATTCAAAACTGGCTGAACTGAATTCATTTCCCTAACTCACATTTTAAAACAAACAAAGTGTCCATCTGTAAAGAATCCTGTTTTCTGCCATCACAAATCTTTGAGCCTTCTCAGGGATACTTTCTCATGATGAGAGTTCCACTTTCTTTCTAATTGGGTCTTCGAGATACACCAGGAGGGGAAACCGAGGGAGAACTGGAGAGTATGGAAAATACTAACTCTAACGGAAGAGTGTCTTCAAAATGTTCACAGATGACGGAGGAGGAGTCTATCTGGTGTCCCTTAAGCTAATGGTAAGAATCAGAGGCCCTAAATGCAGAATTCTAGAACTACAGAACTGAAGCAGACCTTGGAGCATGGATGTCTGGTACACTTTACAGACAAAACCGTAACACACATGGGCGAAGGGAACTCCTCAGAAGACACGCTATTGTTTAAGATGGAGCTGGTTTCTAATTTCAAGTTGTTTTCACGTTCTACCACGTTGTCCTGGGAGGTTTCATGTCTAGGAAGGAGGGCAATGATCATCCCATCAGAAACGGTGTTATAGAGGCCAGCAGGTGGCGTGGTGGTTAAGGCACTGGACTCCCACATGGCTGACCATGGTTGGAGTCCTGGACCTGATGGTTTGCCTTCTCACTTTCTCTCTGTCTGTGGCACACATACCCTATAGCAAATGAAAGAGGGGCAATTATAATAAACAAAAATTAAATAAGTAACTCTTAAAAAAACAAAACCAAGACGTTATATTTGCTATGTGGATGGCTGCTCCATGATCAGGTATTTGTTAGCAGGGGTTCTGTTAGAATAAAAGAAGTTAAAAGAATTAAAAATAGGAATCATGCTACTGCTGGATAATTCTCTCGGCAAGGTCAGAACCACATATATCTAATGTTATTGGAGAACCTATGCTGGCCGAGAAGCTCGCAAACATTTTTCACTAAAAGATTTACGAATGTTTCTGCATCTAAAAGACAGTAACTTTGTGGCCAAATAGAGCATTTAAAACCATAATAGAATTGGGTCCAGATAGGTATATGGTGGTCAGGCATGATGCTCCGGGAGGCTGGCCCACAGGGAGGTTCCAGGGTCACATCTAGCGGCCTCCCTGAACACACCCGGCACACGGGTGCCCATGATTCGGGGCTGGCTAAAGCTGAGGTTGGATGGTACTTTTGAGACTAGGCTGGGGATGCTGTCTCTTTGTCTCTATCACTCATAGAGGATGAACTTTAAAAATAAATAAATAAATAAAATAATAATTATTACTATGTGCCTTATAACTGATTTACTGGATATAGATGTAAGCCATTAAAATGCCTTTTTAATTCAGCAGCATCTTTTCTTTCCTACCAACTGTATTTATCCAGCTAATATGTTTTGAGCAACTAATACAGACATATTCGGACCATATACAAGCATAGGGTGAAAGATGCAGACGAGTTATTTGTTCTGTGCAAATATGTATAATGCAAGAGTCATATATGTGTGTGTATGTGATAAAGTCATGTATGTGTGTGTATGTGATAAAGTAGAGAGAAGTGAGGAATAAGGGCTAAGAAGAAAGACACCGAGGAGAAGCTGCACTAGCGACAATGGTTTTGATGATGGGGTGGATGGGGACGGTGCTGTGGGAACGAGTGGACCTCAGTGTAGACGGCATATGTGACGGAATGCAGGGAGAAAGCACAAAACCAGGTAAGGTGCGTGACCACCCGGAATGGCATCCAGAGTTGACTTTGATGATGGGAGAATGAGGTGGAGGGAAGGTAGGCTGGTTAGTTCCGGAGTGTAGACCTGGAATGTCAAACTCAGGGTCGGAGCTTTGCTAGGTAGGCAACAGGGACCACTGATGATGTATGGGCCAGGAATGACAAGACTCAAGAGATGTGTGCAAGACAGGGAAGGGACTGAAGACAGCAACAGCGGTTAGGAAGCTGCTGCAATGGTCTAGTGAATGACCTGCTCCTGGAAGCAGGATGGTGGCAGTACGCATGGAAAGAATGATAGCTAAGCACTCTTAAAGTACGTCCGATTGACAAGAAGTAGAATAACCCCCCTCCATTACTTAGAGTCATTCTGAGCCTGGTAAGTATTGCCCATTGTCATATGAGTACACAGAGTACTCAAGGAGGTATAATTTACTCTCACAGTGATTGGTTGGGGGGGGTCTTAACCTTGTATAACTCTAAATCCATCTCAAAAGCCTACCTTTCTATCAGAAGAGGAAACAATGTGACCACTGTGTCCTAACCTATCCTCACTGGGAACTACCTGCTGTGAAAACTGCTCACACAAGAGGAGGAAAACATCCCAATTAGAAAGTGATCACTTAAAACATTGCATACTGCATTCACGTGGAACGGCGTGTGCTCTGCCAAGTCCTTCTCTACTTCTTTTCTCATTTTCTTTCAAGCAGGCAGTCCTGGAGGCATTAAGGTGGGAAATACTGGACCCATTTTATAGAAGAGAGAGTGGATGTTTGCCATGGGCCTACGAGCTACCAGGACCAGCCTCTCTCAACTCCTGTTTTAGGACACTTTGCAACCCAATCGCTCGGTGGTCAGTTAAAGGCAAGTGCTCTGAACTCTACAGGACTTAAAATAGACGCTGGCTGGATAAGACATGGGTGCTCTGATGCCAGGGGAGTGGACGAAGGCTGCCCAGAACACGTCCCTCACTAAGCGAAACCCAAGCCAGAGCCCAGCTGGGAATTCCACTGCTGCTCAGGGTTTAGGAACTGTTTATTTTTACTTCTTGGCTCAAACCTTTCATTCCTGTCCTTGTCTCTTCTTGTCTCTTCTCCTTTTCTCGCTCTCTTTCTCCTGGCAACCACAGTCCTAGCCTACACACACGCCTGTCTTTGTGTGGAACACCACCATCTAGAAATACTCTAACAAGCTCAGTCACCTGCAGGTGGCACAATTTAAAACTGATATCAAAACCCATTCTATCATGATCAGCCTTCGATTCATTTACCCTGCATAGTAAAGACCGAGAAAGAAGATGAACACAGTTCATGGGGGAAAAATTAATGCAAAATGAGAGACTCCTTCAAGTGGCATTTCCAAGCCTGGTTTTTGTAGTGGGCTTACGTAATCAGATATGACTGCCCACACGTGTTCGGCTGCACTATTTCGGGAATGATTCCAGCACATCAGATGACGTCAGGTGGGTTAGCAGGAACCTCGGGATGTGGTGGCTGCTCTCCTGTGCTAGCCGCCTCCACAGGAAAGAGGTCAAACAACAGGGCTGCTGGAACTTTCCTCGGTCCCCCTCTGGCTCTCCCCATATTCTTGTCCCCATGGCCTTGTACTTTCCTCCTACTTACGCACAAAGCAAAGCTTTCTCTGGAAAAACATTATTTCACAAACATTCCTGAAGCACATAAGTCCATACACAAGGTCCACACAGAGCAACTTCATTCATTTGGAATTGATTTGGGCAATGTACCTCCCCACGTTGGTATCTCGTGTTTTTCTACGCAGGCCTCCTGGCAAGTCAGCCATTAGTACAGCAGTATTAATCAGTGCTGCTAGTGCAACACAGATGGGAAGAGATGGGAAGCCTCCCTCCGCTTCAGAAACCCTTCCCGGGAAGTGACAGGATTGCCCAAAGGAGGCTGAATAGGCTTAACTTTGACCTCCCTTTTTCCTCTCGAAGAAGGACTTGATAAATTTATATTATGTGAGCTCACAAGAGATCCTGCCCAAAGAAGGTAGAAAATAAAGAATTCATGACATAAGTAGCCTTAAAAGCCACCAAGACAATCACAATGCGGAGCGTGACTAACTCCCTCCCACAGCATCCTCACCAAGTGGTTAGCCAACCATGTCTGAATTTCCCAGCGATAAGGGAGTCTTCATTTCTAAGGGCAGCAAATTCCTTCTGTGGAGAACTCTGGCCATGAGTACGGCCCATCAGATACTGACCGGACGTACATAGATGGACGTAGATCAGAGAAAGGATCTACTCAGTGGTCCAATCCTGTCCCCTTTGAATCATCCATGATGAATCTAAGCGCACTCACTGATGACAGCACGTCTGAAACTATTACATGCCACCTAAATCTTTTCTTTAGCAGGGCAGGAAGTTCTCATTCTGCCAACCATTCCTTATGTGATAAAACATTTGGTATTCTCTTGATTCCTCCCAGGTTGGCTACAATGGTGTATGATTTGTCCAGCAGAGTTGAGGGGCCATCACTTCCTTCACTGCAGGCGTTGTATTTCTATTAGAATAGACTCCGATGACATTGACAAAGCACGCCTACGTTGCCTTCCTCCCATTCCTAATTGACTTTCATCATAAAAGCAGAAACCTACAATAAACTATCACCACCAACCCACCACAGCTTTCTTCAACAGTTCTGAGCCGGTAATTCTACTGGAGCCTCTTATGACCTCTAAAAGCCCAGGAAATCACCCCCAATCTAAAGAGCAGTGTCCTATTCCGGGCTGCCCTCTTGTCCCAGCTTGCTGTCACCGCTGCTGAGATAGCAGACGATTGATCTGAGAAATCAAGTTGGATTGCTGTCCCAAATCTACACTCGGTTCTCCTTGTGTCTGTCTGATCGATTTCGCTCTGTGCGACATAGCTTGTCGCTATGAATTTTCATGCTAGTCAGGAGCCGCCAGCGCACCCAAGAACAAGTAGAAGATGGTGTGCACCCCTCCCCACCCCTTCGACATACCCGGCTTCCGTGGTAACTTCATATTTTCTTAATCATCCATCAACAGATTGGGTAAAGGGTTTTATTTAAGACCTCACACCTTGACGCAATGGGTTTTGGCCACTGGTTTTCCTCCCCAGGTTCCCGGGCCCCCACTCATGGTGACATTTCTACCACTGTTGTACTAGGTGTCACCTGTTTAGCAGCTCCTCTCAGCTGAATGCATGTGGCCGCAGGTGCCATGCAAACACTGATTGCGTCTGACAGCCCTAGACGCCAGCTGCCTGCATGAAGCCTGCCCATTCGCCACGTTTTCTGTGGCTAAAAAAGTGCCGGTGGCATGACCGATACAGAAACAAGAAACTAGGTGACCGTAAAACTCAGGCAAGTCCTACTAAGTGGCAGTCGGGGCCCTATGGCTTTGAAATAATTGGTAGTGATAGAATAAAAACGAAGGGTGAGGGGAGCCTTGTTTTCTTACACTGATGCCCTGCGGACTGTACATCTGACTGGCTGCGAGTCCATCACTGTATCCTCCTGTCTGGCTGATAACATGGCGAAGGGTATCCACCTAAACAGATGAACAACAGAGAGGAAATTAGTCAGGGAGACGCAGGGAGAGGGAGGCAGATCGTCATCACACAGGCTACCATTTGGGCATGACAAACCAACGCAACCGTTTTAGACAGAGTCTGCTGGGAAGAGGCTAGGCCTCCTCGCTATGCCAAATCTCTGATCAGTTCTGAGTTCAGTAAGCAAGACAGTGAGAGAACACTGGGATTCCCAACACAGAAACAAATCCAGCGATGTTTCATGAGACGGTGAGGAGTGGGATGATACAGGGGGCCGGAGGGGAGAGAGTAAGGAGAGCTCCCCTTCTCCCATTTTTTCCTCCGTATCATCTCATATCATTTCTCCCTTGCTGGGTATGCTATAAAACTCAGGGTCTGTTTAGAGGAGGCTTGGGCAGTTGCCTCGCAGAGAGAGCAGTATGTGATGAAGACCTTGTTTCTTCAAGGACTTCGATGATGGCTGGCTGCTAAGCCACTTGACCAAAGTCTGACCCCCATCACCCTGAACTCATTTCCAGACAGTGCTCCCTGAGCAAGTGACTGAATCCATGACCAACCAGTCTATGGAGGGCACATAGGTTTCCAGTTCTGCGTGCAGCGTGGGAGACCAGACTGGTATGGCTCGGAGCTCCTCTGATTGCTTGGACCAGAGCATACCACCTTACCCCCTCACAGCCCAAGTCTTACAAGGGTGGTTGGATGGCCTTCCGGGGCATTGCGAAGGTCACCTTCTCACTAAGGAGCACTGAGGTTTTTCACACGACGTGACTTGCTTCCCAACATGGACTTACAATTATCACCAGAAACCCAAGACCCTCACCTCAAGAATAACTAAGAGGTAAGTTTAGTCAACCTGGCTGGGTGATGTTTAAAGCTTAGAAATGCACGAGATGCTAATGTATTTGCCTGTCCATTCATTCCCGCCTCGTTTGGCAAATATTGAGCGTGAAAAAGCGATGAGTGAGCGGGAGACCTGGCAATGGAGACAATGGGCTGAACGCCACCTCCCTTCTCCTGGGTGAATAAAGGATACTCTGGGTCCACTCGCCTGACGCGCCTCGGTCGCCTAGCCCTGCACTTACTGCTTCTCTCCTGCCTGCCTGGTGTGACAGATAAGCCAGAGCCAAATGCACTCTCAAAGTGTGGACACGATTCCCCACGACAATGGTTGTCTTCTGTGTGGTTTGGTTGTTGGCAAGGTTTTAGTTCTGACTTCTCCCTCTCTCTCTCTCTGGACAGAAGCAGGAAATGCCAGTACGACTGAGGGCGTGCAGACTCTAATGCGTTCCCCTGGCGGCATATTGGCTGGGTCCCTACCTGTGATTGCACGTTGGCTCCAACCTGGGCCCCTTGGTAAGAATCCCCATTGAGTGACTGCACGCTCATGAACAAATCTCCAGAGTTTGACATGTTAAAAGAACTGGAAGAACCTGGAAAGCAAAGAGAGAGGCACCTGAATCACAGAAA
>NW_006159530.1:4012966-4049574 GCF_000334495.1 Tupaia belangeri chinensis | reverse complement strand
TCACAGAAAGGAAAAGGCTCAACCCCCGCGACTAAAACAGCCAAGAAGAAGAATGACATGCAAAGCATTCCCCCCTCCCAAATAAAAACTAAAATAAAAATAACACCAACAGAGTCTGGTTAGTAGCATGAAGAACAGAGCAAGCAATAAAGGGTGCAAACTGTTCATGTTACGTGAAGCCCTGTCTTACTACGAGCTGCCCACAGGACTGCTTCCCTTTGCAACTCCAAGCTGAGAAAGGAACCATTTATTCATCTCAACTTAAGTCTCTCTGGACTGAGGCCCCAGGCCCAGGATCTCCCTTTCATGCCCTCTTCTAGAGTTGGCCCGGAGAACACAAGAGGGGAAGGAAGCAAGGGCTGGTCAGGGATACTTCTGCCGCCATGATGGAGCACATGAACAATCTCACTGGATTCCACACGTGCTTCTGCTAAACCCGCCATTCTGACATGGGCGGCAGTGCCCAGGAGGGGCTGCTCAAAGACAATGCCATGCACGAAGGCTGGTCCAGGGAAACGGGCCTGTTGATAGCCCTGATTTCCAGAAAACAGGTGAAGTTCCTTGCTGGGTGCAAGTAGCCCAGGGAACCTTGAGGACTACCAGAATACGTGACAGTGATCTACCCTTCCCTGCCACTTGCCGGTATGGAGGATGATAGAACAGAAGAGTGGGCCAGGAACTCTCAAGCATGCATGAGCTGTGAAATGCTGCTGAAGGGCAGTTGGGCCCTTGTTCCACCTCCCAGTAATGGAGGCTTCATGGGAAAGTTAGTCTGTAGGCGCTTGTTGGTTCTGCCCAAGTTCTACTGTGGTAAACCTAGTCCACCCTCAACCTAAACAAAAGGACTTGCAAAGCTTAAATTATTCTGAAGTCATCGTGCAGCTCAGTGCATTAGGAAAGACAGCTCAACGTGCAAGGTTTGGTTAAAACATGACGTTAGCCTGGAAAAGGAGAGACCTTAGGGACCCAGGTCAGTTGCATCTATTATTTCCAACCCTCGATCGCTCATCCTGCACTCTGGCCCTCATATTCTGAGACAGCCATCATCAGTGTGGAATCGCCCAGCAATGATTTGTGCCTCAGCTCTGACACTTTCCTGTGTTCTTTCCTCCCAAGTTAGGGATGTGAGGTCTCCCACAGAGCTTTTCTGCCCCATACAAAGAGCTGCAGCTCAGCACTTCGTTCTGAGAGAGAGAGACCACTTAACAAGCGATGAATTCTAGACTCTGCCCCATGCTCCAGGCTGACTTATCACAGTAACTTCCTACTTCAAAGGCAAGAGCCATTAAGAGGAACCAATGGATTTAGACATTTGAAGACAACCCTATGTTAGCAAATACCTCCATGTTTCTTTGTTCTGTGGGATATTCATCCACAGGCAAGAAGTTAGCTATTTTACTACATAAGCTGATTATCTAACTCCCTTCTCCTTCCTTCTTTCCCAAGAAAAGGGAAACACTTCCTTTGGGGTAGAGAGATGGAAGACTCGAACATCAGCTAAGGACTGGCTGATCTCCATAGCTCGGCAACATGCTCTGCTTAGCTTGTCTGAAAGAACTAGAAAAGGTGGAGCTTAAGACACAGGCATAAAATCCGAGTGGGTGTGGCTCGTGCCCAGGAAGTGGGGTGGAGGCCGTGGTCTCCAACTTCCTCCCATTAACGTGGTACGTAGCTTTGAAACTGTCCTCCCTAACCTACGTATGATTCTGTGCATAGCCCAGACCACATTCTCACGTTAGGCTACGTAATTCCCAGGCCTCTGTACACTCGTTCTAGCCCTCTCCAATCTTTCTCGTAATCCTGAAGCTATCATGTAAATAAGAAAAGCCATTTTGTAATCAGTGTTACACACTCACATTTAGAGGGCCTCAGCACCAAGGAGATTCAGTGCCAAGAACCCGAAATGTAATTGTTTATATGCCACTGGACCTCGCCCCAGTCCGGAGAATGTTCAGTGTGAAGCCCACGTTTTTCGTTTTTCTCCCAACCAAATGCCATGTAATAAACACACATACAATATGCTTGGCTGATGGTTTATTGGAAATTAGCACACGAACTGAGAAACGGGAGCCCCCAACGGGCTACACTGATGCCAAGGAGCATGGCTCCGTGGAACCATGACAGCATGCACCGTGCCATTTACCAGACACACACTGCCATCGACACAGATGATTTTAAAAATATATGTGCATGGATAAATTGTAAATATGTCTGGCCGCCTAATGTACACAGAGATAAATATGCGCATATAAATGTGCTTCACGTACAAATGCATTTGTATCAGAGCAGTAATTGCAGATAGTCCTGGCGCTCTGGGCTGTGCTGTTTCAGCATTTTATTGTCCCCGCACACTCATGTACAACACGGCCAGCGCTCTGCCTCTCTGATAACTATCTGGAGGCAGTGACCGCACTGAGGGAACAGGCCAGGTGCCTTCACGCCACAAGAAAGCAGACAGAGGTCCACACGGAAATCTGAACGGGGAGAAGAGGCTATGTCCTTCCACCAGCACTGGAAGACAGGGGGAACTTATCATGGGATGGATAGCCTCCTGAGAAGTATGTGATTTGTAGACGAATAGCAAGTGGGCTCTACTGAAGGTCCTGGAGAGATCTCCAAGAGCTGAAATGGAATCCCCTGGCTTGCTGAGAACTCAGCAACCTTACCTGCGGGTTGTGGCAATCCACAGTGACCTAGAAGCACGTTTCAAGAGGCGCTTGTCCATGAAAAGGTTATGAATTGGACTTGGGAATAGAGCAAGTGGTTCACAGAAAGTGCCACTGAGACACTCAGAGCATGGACAGAGCTCCTCTGCCCTAACTAGACAAAGGAGGAAGCACAGAGCACCTATGATTCGGACGCATTTTATTGGACCAACATCGTACTGTGGAACTATGTAAACATTATTTTTATAAGACAATTTCTTGATTGCATTTCTGCTAAAAATTTTTTTTCCAGAAGAATTAAAAGCCTGTTTGTGAAAAAAAAAAAAAAAAATGAGTGTCATAATTTATGACACACTGGGTTGCTGGGAAAGTCGTGATGCATTTTCGCACAGAAAAACAGAAAAATATGTCATGACTTTCCTGATGACATAATAGTGATAATAAAACCTAAACGGGCAAAGCAGGGTTTCTCCGCCTGGGAACAATGAACATTTTGGACTGGTGGTTCTTTGTTATGGAGAAAAAGAACGAGTGCTGTGGAATGTTTAGCCCAGCCCTGGACACCAACCAGTAGACACCAAAGGCATCCTTGCTGGAAGTCACGGTACCGAAGACGTCTCCAGACATTGTGAAATGTCCCCCAGGCTGCAAATGTGCCCCTAGTAGAGAACCAATGACTTCGAATAAGAAAGATTTACTTTTTTATCCTCAGAAGGAACTGATAAGTTTTAAAGTGTTTCATTATTTCTCACAGTTTTCTTAGGAAGTAGTATTTATTTTTATCAAGTGTCGCCCTGATTTTTGTAGTTTAGAAATCAAGGCTTCCAATCAATGATGGTACCCACCTGATGGGACGACACTCCCATACCACACGAGGCTCAAAGAACAGCCTTCTCTACCAGGTATAAGCCTAATAACGTCTCACGCCTGCCTCTCTACTTCCCCCTTACGAATTCCAAGCTGCACTCAGCCTTTCCACGTGGGACACATTAAAAGAGTGAAGGACTGTGCGGGTCATTGCGAAAGCCCTTCTGTAGATGTGCATGTCAACATTTTAGAGTTCCAATTTTAGGAGGAATTGTTTTCACTCCCACTTAAAAATAATAGAAGGGAAACATGTAGGGAGAAACAACATGAGAGAAATAGAATAAAATTCTTTCACTTGCCTTTTTTTTTTTAGAGAGAGGTTTTTGCTATAGGATGCGTGCACTCGCCAGAGAGACAGAAAGTAAGAAATCAGCCCCCAGGGGCGATGGCCACGCCACAATCCCTTCTCCTCCGTTCTCCTCTCGGGATCTTGCACGCATGCACATGTGGCCCGGCGTGAGTTTAAGCCACCGGGTCCGGGACCCGGTCGGGCTGCAGTCGGCTAAGTGGGAGTCCAGCGACATAACCATTACGTTAACTGCTGGTCTTGACACTTGGTTTTAAAAAAACAAACTTATAAGGGTTCCAATAAAGTGCCAATTTCTTTGAATGTATTACCTTTTCTCTGTGTGTACTAAATAAAACCTTCTTCTAAGAGGTCAGCAGGCGGTGTGGTGGCTATGGCGCTGGATCCCACATGGCCAACGCTGCAGCTCGAGTGCTGGACCTACTGACTTGAATGACACGCCAGGGTGGGCACACGTGCCCCAAATCCCACGGGAAAACAAAGGAGAAGGGACTGTGCCATGATCATACACCCTGGGTGGTGATTTCTCACTTTCTCTCTCTGTCTCTCTCTGTGAACACCTACGCCCATAGCAAAAATCTTAAAAAAAAAAAAAAAAAAAAGTTTCAAATTTAGTTTCTACCTACTGCCTGGACAGAATCCTAATCTTTTTCCTGGATTTAAGCCTTAAGCAAATTTTTCTGAACATTTTATTATTTTGATTTATGAAAGTTAAAACTGCTTTTCTTGAAATTAAAAAGTCATAGAAAAAAAATCTATTTAACAACCACAGTTAGCTATACAGTCATAGCTAGGTGCCACTTTGCAGTAAGTTCATTCTACTCACTGAGTTTTATGCCTGAAGTCAGACATGTGCCCACAGATGTGCATACATCAGCCGCACTTGCTATTGAAAGTACTTAGATTAATTCAGATCTTTTGTGAATCAATAAAATGTGAAAAACATAATTTTTAAAAATAAGAGGAGAAACAACAGAGAAGAACACATTAAGAAAAGTGGGACAGGGAACCAGCAGTTAGCGTAATGGCTATGTCGCTGGACTCCCACGTAGTCGACCGCGGTTCACGTCCCGGACGTGGTGGCTTAAAACTCACGCTGGGCGCGTGTGCGTGCGTGCCCAAGATCCCGAGAGGAGAATGGAGGAGAAGGGATTGCGGCGTGACCATCCCCTCTGGGGGGTGCTTTCTCTCTCGCTCTCTGTCTCTATGTCTCTCTCTGTCTGTCTGGCGAGCGCACGTGCCCTATAGTGAAAACCTCTCAAAAAAAGAAAAAAGAAAAGTGGGACAGACAGCAGCAATCCCACATAGAAATGCTCCCCGTCCAAGTCAGAAGACCTCTCTGAGTACACCAGGTATACATGCACCCATGGTTCAGGGCTGGCTGAAGGCTGGGACTGAGTGATCGGTGCATCAGGACCCTGTTTGGGAGTTGTCTATCTGTGTCTCTATTGCTCATGTTGTAAATAACTAAATAATATTTTTAAAAAAAAGGAAAAAAGAATTAAGAAATTTTTGACCAAAATTTTTTAAAAAATTAAATATTAAAGCAGGGTTCAGGGCTTTAATATGATAACCTTCCACCAATCCTGTAAAATAATTCCCCTATGAGTGTCATAAGATCGTGCCCAAGGGTTCACCCATGACTAAACAGGGCTAGAGGAAGACCGTTCATGGCCAGATTTGCTGTTGTCCTAGACCCACACACACACAGATAAGGAAAAAGAAAAAAAATTAAATCTAGGGATTCTGAGCCTCAATAAGCCTGCAACTAAAAGAAAAAAAATTAAATCAAGGGATTCTGAGCCTCAATAAGCCTGCAACTACTTAGCGAATCCCAGACACCGATAAAATATCAACGCTGATGCTGATTACAGGAGACATCTGTAAAGCACAAGCCAGTCCTTTCTTCTGAAATGCATGCTCTACAGAAGAGGATCCAAGCTCCCAGAAAGGGGCTGCTTCTCTGAAGCCTTAATTCTTAAATTAAATCAAGGGATTCTGAGCCTCAATAAGCCTGCAACTACTTAGCGAATCCCAGACACCGATAAAATATCAACGCTGATGCTGATTACAGGAGACATCTGTAAAGCACAAGCCAGTCCTTTCTTCTGAAATGCATGCTCTACAGAAGAGGATCCAAGCTCCCAGAAAGGGGCTGCTTCTCTGAAGCCTTAATTCTTGCTGCTATGATCTCCACAAAAATAAGACATTGAGAGTGCAACATTTGTGATTTGTCCAGAAGAATGAGGGACTCCCGCCTATCACTGCTGCTTCAGTTGGTCCCTATGTTTGCTTTTATTCTTCGAAACTTAAATTTCCTCTCTTTTCCATTCTTCTTCTTTGCTCCTTTCATTTTGCCCAACTTTACTGAAATAAACTAAAGGTACAGATGTCGCTAAATGCTTGCTAATCCCTTTGGGTTGTAGGCTTACATGATTTTTGTAAATTATGCTTAAGGAAATGGGAGACAGGGCACATAACAAAAAATAGAAACCTCTAGAAGTCTAAATAAAGGTACTGAAGTGCTGCTCGGCACACAGAAACCTCCAGAGGAAAGAGGATTTACTTGCAAAGTACCTTCTTTGCGATAGAAATAAGTATTTATATTTAGTAAATCTTCTGGAAAAAAAGCTCTGGCTTTCATATTAAGAATATGAAAAGTTCCTAGACTCCAGAATTGTAGACTTCAGACCCTGCCAACATCTATTTTTACACACTAACCTCTTATTTAAAACTTGCTATTTCAATGATCATTTCTCCTTTGAAACGATTAAAGATCCAGAACAAAGCATGATAAAAATCCTATGTGATAAGCTTGAATATTTAAAAATTCTCACTTTTTCTTTGCAATGCTTTTGGGTTAAGAGCAGAAAAAAAAAATGTCTAACTTTTCTTGTTAAGACATATTTACCTTTGAAAATTCCATGCTATTGCACTCATATAATAGTATTTTCTTTTGTCTCTACTTTAGAAGAAACATTACAAAGAGGTTCCTCTGCATATTATTTCCAATAGCTTAGGCACACCTGGAAGGCTTAACTCCAATTTTCCATAATAATTTACTTTAAGTTGAGAATAGTCACAAGAAGTTTAAGCCACCAGAAACATTCCTTAGAAACTGTAATCACAGACTGACATTCCGTAAGAGCCAACGTAACCCTGAAACACAGAGTAGGGGGTTAAAATGCTTACTTGTCTCTTTTTAAGGGCTTTAGGAAAGAATAAATAGTTACGGTCTTAGTAATGAAAGGAGTCCACAGGGCCCTTCTAAGGACTAGTCATAAATCATGCTAAAACCATCTGCGATGCAGATATACCAGGGACAGGAAAAAGTCATTTTGATATCTGTTTTGCATTACGATAACCTTTACAGGAGTGCTGAGTGCGTTTTTGCTAATGTTGACAGAATTGTACTTCTTCCAAAGAGACAAGTGCAAATGCCTGCCTAGCAGTGCAATTCAACTTCTGTTGTTGGGTCTGAAATACTTCATAATTGGCCAGATGGGGAAGGAGGAAACTCTGGTTACCAAACCTGTTAGCCTTGATCTTTTGTCAATCGCACCATGATGGATACGGAAGCGGGGGTGTGTGGGGAGAACCTCAGAAAGCAAATATGCTCTTCCTAGTAACCCAACCAGCAGTGCTGGGAAAAATAAAACCGGATCGTTTCTACATTGCCTTATCATATCTGTATTTACAAAGCCCAGGCCGCTTTTCACGCGTGAATCCACTTAAACAAAAGAAGACCATGATGATATGGTCCAGTGACTTGATACCGAATTAGTGCATTTAGAACCTCACGGAAGTCACCGGGCTGCAGAGCCCTACACCTGTCCAATACCAAGCCCCAGAAGGTAGAAAGAGAATTTAGTTTAGTGGACCAATAAGCATTGGGGTCAAAGATATCATACACTCCTAAGAAATATAATCAATTAGTTTTTAATCATATTATGATCAAACATGTAAATCTGTGACCCTTTCACGTTGGAGTGGTCAGTTTTCTTAGATGTACACCCCATAGCCACAATATCAAACTTATATAATTAAAGAAAATTGCTTTCTTCTTTAAAAAAAAAAAAAAAGATGACGAAGGTAGCAAGCAACACGTCTTCCATAGCACATGAACAGTAGGTTATGTGTACTATTGATTATATTTTTCAGACGTGGAAATTCAGAACTGATGACACAGAAGTACATAATGTTGGCCTGAACTCTGACACAACGTGATACAACACACGTACACTAAAACGAAACTTAGAACACATCACGTAACTGAGTGTGTAACAGGAAAACTGGGTCTGAAAAATCTGAATTGACAGGCAATTTTCTTTGTAGTTTGTATGAAGAAAAAATCAACTAAATAAAAATAAAGAACAACCATGGACAATGTGTAGAGACACTTGTAGCCTGGCTTTGCAGACCAGAGTAGTTTAATTAAATATTTGCTAGAAGAATGAATGCTCCTGCGTAACATGCATGCCAGGAGGGGACTCAGACATTATGTGATGGGAACAGCAGAATACTGAAGTAGGAAAACTTTCTATGACCCAGACCAAATGGTAGAATCCCAGGAAGTCATCTCCAGCGTTCAGTCTAACTTATGCACTGAAATCTAGAGGGCTCATTGAAAATGACCAGTTTCCTTCTGTCTCGACTTAAACATATCAATGCAAACCTCCAGGTGACTTCATCTCTGAAACCGGATAAAACTCCACTCTTTGGAGATGAAAGGGGAAACCCAATGTGGCATCAATAACAATAAAGATCATCAAATACATACTTTGACCAATCGACACATAAGGATGAAATGAAAACCCCAATGTAGGAAAAGCAAGTATAAAAATGTAGAACAATCCCCCCAAATGAAAGAAAAAAACTAACCAGCTGAGTTGGGAGTTGAGGGTGAGTTAGCTTGGCTTCCATGGGCTGACACATTGGTAGCAGTGACAGCCGTTTTGGCAGCATAAATATTGGCTTCCTCTTGAAATTTACCTATGTTCTTCTTGTACCGGATTCGCTTATTTCCAAACCAGTTTGATACCTAGAGCAGTTTGAGAGAAGATAAGGAAGTTAACACGGCATCCTCCTGAAACACTGCAGAAGAAAAAGAAAGACTTAGGGGAAGATGGACGAGGTAGGCCAGTTAGTCTTATCCTGTTGTGAATTCACAACATCACTCAAAAGACTGAATGAAGCAGGAGCTTCAAGAGGAGCAGCAATAAACAGGACTTAATACAACTAAAATTTCACAAAGCCACAGAATAAAGACGTTCCTAGAGAGGAGCAGCTTACCTAATTAAGCCAGGGCCCTTCGCATTCAGAATGAGCATTTCAAAATCTCCTATCTTAAATTATGACACTAAAAGAAACATGAACATAACATTTCAGGAGAAACCCCTGTTTCTTACCAACACTAAAGCTCGTTTTACACAATCAAAATACACAGATCTATAAAGATCCATATAAATCCCTGTCAACATATGCGTGCTTTCATGTGACAGATGAATTTCAAATTTTTGGAAGTTAGATAACTTTAATAGGGACTTAGACTCTTGGCTGCATTGCACTATAGACCTTAGGATCAATATACTTTAATGCATCAGCTTTTTTAAAAATTTTTTTAAGGTTTTCGCCATAGGGTGCCTGTGCTTGCTGAAGAGAGACAGAGAGAGACAGAGAGAGGGAAAGTGAGAAATCACCCCCCAGGGAGGCTTGCCATGCAGCAATCCCTTCTTTTCCATTCTCCTCCTGGGATTTTGGGCATGCATGCACATGTGCCTGATGTGATTTTCAAGCCACCAGGTCTGGGACTTGAGCTGCAGTTGGCCATGTGGGAGACCAATGCCTTAACCACCATACCACCTGCTGGCCCTAGAAGTTAGATAACTTTAATATAGACTTAGAGTCTTAGCTGCATTGCACTATAGACCTTAGGATTAATATAGTTTAAGGCACTAGATTTCACTGAGTATTTAAGTCCAAAGCTTGGTGTTACCTATCTAAGGAAAAACTGAAGCATACATTTGATTATTTCTTTTAATTCTGGACTTGAAGTGTTAAAAGACAACAAACACAACAAACCTAATTTACTTTTAGCTGGTGATCTAGTATGTGGCTCACAGCAGCTGTCTTAGCTCAACTCTACATCTCTGCCCCGACCAAGACCTCTGCCCAACCCAAGTGGAGACATAGTTAAATTCAAGTTTTACCCACAAGTCTTGCCGTGGGGAGGAAAATTTCAGCCTCATATTCCAGATGTAATTTCAAAGTAAGAGATTACCGTTAGACAATTACAAAACAAACTATGAATTAGGTGAGGAAAGGAGGATTTGATCAGACACATATTACGGGTTACATGTAATTTATATTTACTCCCAATGGCAGATAAAGAAAATTCTTGCAAATTATATTTTACTAATATTGTACATGTGACAGTAAAGTTAAAACATCCTAAAAGGCTAGTCTTCCCCCGCCTGTGCAGCTTCTACTGCAGCAGTGACGCCAAGTCTTCATCACAAATTTCCAACTGGACCAGCACAACGCGAACAAATGAAGGAAAAACCTTCAGTAGGAAAAGGCTTTACGTAGTGTAGATGCTGGAGCCTGCAGAGCAGAGTTACGCCGGGGGAGGAAAGGCACTTTGGGGTCCACTTGGAGACCACTGCATATCTAATTTCATTTGGAAATCCATGCCTTTCTTGTTATAACTTTCACTATTCATATCAATCAATCATAGCTATGGTTGCTTTGTTATTTGGAAGCAGAATAAGGAGAGGAAACAAGGAGGAGAGGTTTTCCTGAGGTACCTGGAAGAGCTGGAGGAAAGGGGAAAAGATGAAGGTAGTTTAAGAGGCCTTCTGAGGAAGAAAGGAAATGCCTGAGGTCCAGGGACATCAGCTAGATGCAAAATAAATAAATAAATAGAGAGAGAGAAAGAAGTGAGCAGGTGGAGGGGGGCAAGTCATGGGAATGATCTTGTGCTCGACAAGACTAGAACTGGCGGGGAGGGCGCTAGCCCTGGTTAGGTGGGCCTTACATGATGTACTAGGCAACGGCATGGGCCCCGGACCACGGAGAGAGGCGGTGCTAGTCACAGGCCAGGGCCTACGTGGTCTCAGCACTCAGGGTGATCAGATACGGCATGACACAGGCGGTACAGAAAGAATGATGGGTTTTGTAGGGACAGCTTGATTCACGGTTTGTGCATGTTAAGTTTGAGAAGCCTACAGGCAGTCCCACGATGAAGTCCAGTGGGAAGGAAAATAGATGAGCCTGCTAGTCTAGGAGAAAAGTCCCATCTACATATTCAAATGAAGGGGTATATTTGTAGCTAGGAGCAGGGAAGGGATCACTCAGATAACAGTGTTCTTCAAAGTTAGGCATTTATGGATAGACGGTAGATTCCTAGGTCCCCAACCCCAAAGATTCTGATTCAGAATGAGACCCAAGAGTCCATATTTTTTTTTTAAAGAGAGATTTTTTTTTTTTTTTTTTGCTATAGGGCATGTGCACTCACCAGATACAGAGAGAGAAAGCAAGAAACCACCCTCGAGGGGACTACCATGATGTAGTTCCCCCTTCCCCATTTTCCTCTCAGGACACTGGGCATGTATGCACAAGGGTCCACTATGAGTTTCAAGCTGCCCAATCTGGGACTCGAGCTGTTGTTGACCACGTGGGAGTCCAGGGCCACACCATTATGCCACCTGCTGGCCTCCAAGAGTTCACATTGTTTATATATATATATAAATTTTATATATTTATATATATAAATTTATATAAGAGAAATTTTTGCTATAGGGTGTGTGTGCTTGCTGGAGAGACAAAGAGAGAAAAAGAGAGACAGAAAGCAAGAAATCACCCCCAGGGGGGAAGACACGCCACAATCCCTTCTCCTCCGTTCTCCTCTTGGGATTTTGGGCATGCACGCACATGCTCCCAGCATGAGTTTTAAGCTACCGGGTCCTGGACTCTGACTGCAGTTGACTACATGGGAGTTAAGTGACATAACCATTATGCCATCTGCTGGTCCCCAAGAGTCCACATTTCTAACAAGCTCTCAGTGATGCTGGCACTGCCCACGTTGAGTGCACCACCATAGCAGAAGGGCTCTTTAGGGATCTAGGGAGAGGATGATCAATGGACAAGTTTCAGAGGGAATTTTGTGTACGAGCATATTTTTGTTTTGATTTATGGGAAGAACCAACAGCTTCTAGTACATTTCAAAATGGCTGTGCCTTTAAGAATAGTTAACAATCACTAGTTAGGGTGAGAAGGGATGAGGGCTAAGGGGAAAAAACAACCATTTTAGGGCAAGTAGGGACAGTACACCTTCTGAGACCGAGAAGGGTCGGCCCAAGGAGAGGGAGGGAAATGCAGGGAGAAAAGGGTCAAGGAAACCAGGGCAGGAGAATTTTAAAAAGGAAGAGTAATCAGGGAACCAGCAGTTAGCGTAATGGCTATGTTGGTGGACTTCCACATAGTTGACCGCGGTTCGCGTCCCGGACCCGGTGGCTTAGAACTCACACCAGGCACGTGTGCGTGCGTGCCCAAGATCCCGAGAGGAGAATGGAGGAGAAGGGATTGCGGCGTGACCATCTCCCCTGGGGGGTGATTTCTCGCTTTCTGTCTCTATGTCTCTCTCTCTGTCTGTCTGGCGAGCACACGTGCCCTATAGTGAAAATCTCTCCAAAAAAAAAAAAAGTAAAAAAAAGGAAGAGTAATCATCAACAAACCAAAAAATAAGGGGGGGAAAAGGGAAGCTATTGTATACAATGCATCCCCTGAATTTGGGCACTAGTGGGGAGATATACCAATGTATGTGGTCCAGGAAGCCATGACGGGAAGTTGGGGCACTCAAGACCCAAACAGAAGGAGTGAGGTCCCTAGAATCCCAGAGGTGACGTGGGTAAAATCACGCCCCACCCTAACGATCTCCCGTGTTATTTTAGCACAGTCTCCCACTGGAGCTGGCAGGCAATGGCGACACATCTTGGCTGCTGTTGGGTAAGACCGGTGTGATGGAGAAGGAGGTGTGGCACGGCGTTGGAGTAAAGGAAAGGTGACACAGGTGTAAATCATCATTTTAATGGACAAGCTATTTGCACCCTGAACTTTCATAATAAACAAAGGGGAGGTTGCTGGAAAAGGCCAAGGGTTTACCTTTCATTTAGCTATACATAACCCAGAATTGCTCCAGAAGTGTTCCTTTTACCCTCAATAGGGATCTGAAAGTCAGAGTCTCAGACTTGCAATTCAGATAGCAGAGTGATTTAATACTACTTGAAAAGCAGAGGATTCCCTGACTGAGATTCATTGATTTGTGAGTTAGTAATGGGGTTCATACCTGGAACCATTCATCAAACATGCAGCAAATATCAAAAACCATTAATTCCTTATTTTCTTCTTTGTAGACAAGGTGTCTAGATTTGAAAAAGGATGATTAAATCTCTAAAAAAAAAAAAAATGAGCTGGCAGGTGGCGTGGTGGTTAAGGTATTGGACTCCTGCATGGACAACTGTGGTTTGAGTCCCACACCTGGACACCTGTTTTCTTACTTTCTCCCTCTCTCTCCCTGGTCTCTCTCTGGTGAATTAAGCTAATAATTAATAAAAATAATAATAAAATTAAAAAACAAAGAAAAACACTATGCTACTTGAGTTTGACCACTTATGTCCTACTGTCCCAGAATTATCAAGATGGGAAATGAGGGGCCAGCAGATGGCATAGTGGTTAAGGGCATTGGACTCCCACATGGCTAACGTGGTTCAAGTCCTGGACCTGGTGGCTTGCTTTCTTGCAATCTCCCCTCCCCCCTGCTCTGCTCTTTCTCTTTCTCTCACTCTGTCCCTCTCTGGTCAAATTAAAGAAATAAATAAATAAAGTTAAATAAAATAATTTTGGAAAATAATCTTCAGCTGGGTCAAAGCCCCCAGGAAGGCCTGGTAAACCCAGGCAGTCAATTTATTCTTCTTTATCTGAAAAGATATTTTCAAGGATGTTTGCTGCTGCAAAATCTCCCACAGCTTCTTGGGGAGGCCCTGGCAATCTCTTCATTGTGAATACCTTCTATGGAGTTCTATATTTTGCCTGGACCTAATTCTGCTTAGCTAAATGCAGGCTGATGGAATCTGCAGGCTGCAGAGAACCAGAAGCCAGGATTCAACTCAAGGAAGTACAGATGCTTGGTTTATACAAAACAGCATCGAGTCTGTTGGAAAAATGGTAAGTGAAGTTACTCCCTAGGGTAGACTGTTTCTTCACCACTCTCTCTCCTCCCAGTACATTTAATCCTCTTGCACGTGATACAATTCCAATGAAAACCACTTTCTCTGACTGAGACCAGTCATGGTAGTTGAGGTTCAGGCTGAATAAGAAGCATGGATGAATCCTTGGAGTAGACCAAATGTAAATACTTATAAATATTGCCTACTTTTCTACTTCATATTAATGGTGAACACTCCAGGTCTCTAAACATTTTATATCATGTGTCTTTCCAAGTCAACAAGCACCTGTTATGGCCGCTGCTCTGTGGGGGAAGAGGGCACTCAGTGACATTTGTGCGACTATTCCAGTGTAATCACGGTGACACGTTAAAACTCCTAGACTCTATCGGCTGCGGTCAGAGCATCAAGAGAAGACCTTCAAGTCCCTGTCATCTAGGAGGCTATATGATATCTTGTCCATTCATTGACTTTCCTTAAAATATCTTTTTAAAAAGTTTCTCTCTTTCTTCCATGAGTAAGAGGAAGAGAGACAGAGACAGAGACAGAGAGACAGCACACCTAACAGGGTCTCAATACCACAATCTACACCCAACTTCAGCCAGCCCCAGGTCAAAGGCATAAATATGCCTAGCATACTCAGGAAGGTCTCTGGATTTGAACCCAGAACCTTCTCATGTGGATCAGCCTTTGCAGAGCATTGTGTTACCACTATACCACCATCTAGCCTCCATCAACTGCCTCTTAAAGTTCTTGGGTTGAACAAAAAAGTGGACTAAGGAATTGACTAAGTTTGAAAACAGGAGAAATGCAGAGAGCTTCCCAAGTACACAGGGTAGAAACCGCACCCTTGGAAGTAAGGCGTGCTCAGTGGTAGGAAACCTGCCCCTGTTTCAGTACTGCACTCCACTTAGTCTTGTCTTCCTTCTGTTGGTCCTTCTTGAGCTTTTCCAGGTACTTTCCTAGAACTCTTTAATATCCATCAAGACCTTATCTTGGCAATTTAAGTCGTTAGCTGACGAAATTTGCACGGCATGAATGTTCATTAATACAAGACCTCCATGGCCTGGCCGAGTGGCTCCACCATGGCAGACAACAGGCAGAGCCTTCTGAGGGTCCCTTACCTGGGAGACTGTGATGCCACACTTCTTGGCTAACTCCTCTTTGGCTTCCTCACTGGGGTAAGGGTTGCTGAGATGGGAATAGAAATATTCATTCAGGATTTCCGTTGCTTGCTTGTTGAAATTCCGTCTCTTCCGCCTTTACAGGAAGAAAGAAAAAAATATCAAAAAGTTCACATCAAATAACCAAAAATACATAAATATATAAAAAGCAGAGAATAGAATCTCGGAAAAGACTTCAAAAAGTGTGTAGCAAATGGGATTGTGGGGACCAGCAGGCGGCATAGATGCTGGGCTCCCATGTGGTCAACCATAGTTTAAGTCCTAGACCTGGTAGCTTGAAACTCATGCCAGGCACATGTGCATGGGAGCCCAAAATCCCAAGAGGAAACCAGAGAAGGGACGAAGGGACTGTGGCATGACCATCTCCCCATCCCCCCCTGGGGGAATGGTTTCTTGCTCTCTGTCTCTCCGGTGAGTTCACGTACCCTATACCAAAAATCTCTTAAAGAAAAAAAGAAAGGGAACCAGCAGTTAGCATAATGGCTATGTCGCTGGACTCCCACGTAGTCGACCGCAGTTTGCATCCTGGACCCGGTGGCTTAAAACTCACGCCGGGCGCGTGTGCATGCGTGCCCAAGATCCGGAGAGGAGAATGGAGGAGAAGGGATTGTGGAGTGGCCATCCCCCTGGGGGGGATGATTTCTCGCTTTCTGTCTCTATGTCTCTCTCTGTCTGTCTGGCGAGTGCACGCGCCCTATAGCAAAAACCTCTCCCCCCTGCAAAAAAAAAAAGTAAAAAAGAAAAAAAGAAAAACGAAAGAAAATGGGATTAAGCACAAGTTTTGTTCTTGGTGCCCACCTCCAAAAACATGGAAATCCATGCAGTTTTTTTATAATGCACATTCTCCACAAATACCCTTGTAATTTTGGGAAAACACACATTTTTGAGCAAAAGGTGAATTAGAGGAGATTGGCAAAATGCGGTTGGATGCGAAAACCACCTCACTTTAAGCATTTCTTGAATACTTCATTCTGCATCGTGTCGGCACCAAATGTCTTTACAGAGTGGTGAAGAACATGCGATTTCAATATTCAGGCCACTTTGTTTGAATCCTGGGTCAACTACATGCCAGCGGGGTGATCTGGGTTGCCAGTGGAGGCCTCAGGCTCTTTAACAGAAAATGCAGAGTCCTCTGGTGGAACTAGGAGAGCGAGGAAGGCCTCACACGGGGAACTGTACAGTGCCGGACAGGTGGCGCACGCTGGGCTTAGTGGTGCCAGGTTCTGGCACCGGGCCTGATGCCCCATAGCAACCAATTCAAGTCATTCATTTCTCACAACTAGAGTTAGATATGGTTACTCGTATTCATCAGTGTAGAACTGAGTTCAAAGGTCACAAAGTTCAAAGGTCTCTATGTAAGTAAGAGAGGCCCAATACTGAGTCAGGTCTCCCCAGCTACACAGCCCAGCCTCTTTGTTTCAGGTAATTGGCTCCTGGCCATTTCTAGAGACTGTAGCCACAAGGTAAAAATAAGTTATCTCTGTCTTTCTCGTCTCTCCTCACGTAAATGCACGTAAGGTTTTCAAAAGGTCTGAGGAAGGAAGCAGGAAACCCTGAAATTAACCCCCAGACTGCTGGACCTCCCTCACAAGGACAGACGTGGCACTTTTCCCAAGCAAGAAGGTCTGCTAAGTGGTAAAACCGAAGCCCATAGGAGTCTTTTTCATACCCAGGCTGCCAAGGAAGAAACCACATTTTGAATACAAGCATTTTTCTGCCTTTAACAAAAAGTGCTAATTCAACTAATTAAAAGTGAGAATCACTTCACTGCTTCCTCATGGGGAAGGCCCTTGGATGGTGGTGGGGGGAGTCACTCGGGGAACTCCTGCTTGGCCTTCCCCTCCTTGAAGTGGTGGGGACTTCATCTTTCTTTTTTTTTTTTTTAGAATTATTTTTTTAATCTTTTTTTTTTTTATTAGTTTTTAATTTGACCAGAGAGAGACAGAGAGAGAGAGAGGGAGTGAGCAAGCCACCGGGACTCGAACTGCAGTCAGCAATGTGGGAATCCAGCGCCTTTACCCTTAAATTAGCTTTATTAGCACTTTGGACTTTTTTTGCTTTCATCAAAAACTTTTCCTTATAGAAAAGATTTCCAGAACACCCCTAGTTATGCCAGGATTTAGAGGTTCCCAATTTAGCCAACAGAAAGCACACTGGTCTTGCTAGACAGGAAATTCAGCTAGTATTGTATTTCCAGGGTCCCACTTGGATTAATTAACACAATAAAGTGCCTGATTTTACCGGATGAGCACCATCTGTCCACAGGTATTAACCACATCTGTCCAGATTTCGCCACGTCCAAGTCACTCTCCCACATCATGCTGAGTTTCTGGGTCACCCAACATCAGAAATTGGACAGATTGGATTAAAAAGCCCAACTGGAAAAGTAGGCATGTAATAAAAGCTCTTGCATGATGGGAATTTAAGGAAGATGGCCACTGGCTAACAGTCTCCAAGCTAGTCTTTAGATAACCTTTGGCTTCTTCTTCTCTGCCTTGAGAAGACTGTTGTTTTAGGCCCGGGGAACTGGACCCTGTAGGCTCCCCTAATTGGGAGAGGCTCCGACCATTCATTCAGCTGTTTGCATTAGCATTACAGTGTATTTTTTGGGACTCTTCCAACTGCGCTCAAAGGAACCCTCTCTGGAAATGAGCTGGTGGTCTGGGGATGTGCAGACAGCTGTTCCCTGCTCCCTTCTGGCTGTGATGTACGACCTTCCCTAGGAGGTCTCCTCTACGTGGATGGACTTGTTTACCATTCCCTTCAAGGCCTTTGAACTCCTTGGAGGAGGATTTTTCAGAATTTCAAGAGACCTAGAGAAAGTAACACATTTCTATTTCTTTTTTTTTTAAGAGATTTAATATATATATATATATATGGTAAATGCGCTCGCCAGAGGGACAGAGACAGAGAGAGAGAAAGCAAGAAATCAGGCCCAGGAGGGATGGCCACATTGCAACCTCATCTCCTCCATTCTCCTCTCGAGATTTTGAGCATGGACGCACACATGCCTGGCTTGAGTTTTAAGCCTCTGGGTCCAGGACTGAAATTGTGATCGGCTACATGGGAATCCAGTGATGTAACCATTATGCCATCTGCTGGTCCCAAAATAACACATTTCTGATGCGAAAGCTGTTGTTAACCAAGACTCCTGCTTCTCTGCTTCAAGTGTTACCCATTCAGTGAGTTAACACTTGTGATTTCAAAGTGGTCAGAAGCTTGGATAGCTGCATATCTGAGTTTTTAATTTCAGAAGTGTGGAAGTTGACTAAACATGGCTAGAGAAATACAGTGTTTTAGGGCTAGACACCATTCAAATAATAAAGTCCACGGGGATTTTTTTTTTTTTTGAGAGCTTTTGCTATAGGGCACGTGTGCTCGCCAGAAACAGAGAGAGACAGAGAGACAGAAAGCGAGAAATCACCCCCCAGGGGGGATGGCCATGACGTAATCCCTTCTCCTCCATTCTCCTCTCGGGATCTTGGGCACGCACGCACATGTGCCTGGCATGAGTTTAAGTCACTGGATCCGGATCTGGGACTTGAACTGTGGTCGACTGCATGGGAGTCCAGTGACATAGCCATTAAGTCAACTGCTGATCCCAAGGGGAATTTTTTAAAGACAGCATTTTTGCTAAAGGAAGCATCCATTCTCTGGAGGGACAGAGAAAGAGAGAAAGTGAGAAATCACCCCCCATGGGGGATGGCCATGCTGCAATCCCTACTTCTCCATTCTCCTCTTGGGTCTCTGAGTGCACATGCACCCATCGTGAGTTTTGAGCGGCTGGTCTGTAATTTGAACCGCAGTCGACTACATGGGAGTCTGGTGACATAACTATTATACCATCTGCTGGTTCCCATGGGGACAGTTTTTATAAAAGGCTCTTGATAGAAGTAGAGTTATCACAGCCTTATCTAAAGCGTCTACATAAAATTAACGGAAAATGAGTATTATGGAAAAAACAAGCTATGTTTGGATTTCAAAATAAACTCATACTTCAATTCCATTTTCCCCATGACCTTTTGGAAATCCTCTCATACCGTAACTACCAAAATGTGCCGTGCCCTGCACTCATATCTCTCTACCAGCCACTGCCCTTTGACCATCGCATGCTCTAGGCACCTCCAATTAACTGCGCTTCCAAAACTGCTACCACCTTCCTCCTGAACCAGCTCCATCATCTTGTCACCCACAGGGCTTAGTGGCTCATCCACAGGCACAGTTCATTGCACTTGCTAATGGCTTCATTCACCCATTCATGCACTCAAAGACTTGTGTAGCAGGTGTCGGCCAGAACCAGGAGTGAGCCTCACCCACTGCTGCCCTCTTGCCTTCAGAGGGTGATGGGCCCCAAAGCAAGTAATGCCAGCTCTGTCCTTTCAGATCCACCCCTCTGGTTCCACCTCTGTTGTTACTGCTATTTTTCCTTTTTTTTTATGTGCTCACTGGAGAGAAAGAGAGAGACAGAGAGACAGAAAGCAAGAAATCATGCCCAGGGGGAATGGCCACGCCGCAATCCCCTCTCCTCCATTCTCCTCTTGGGATTTTAGACATACATGCACATGTGCTTAGCATGAATTTTAAGGCACTGGGTCCAGGACTCGATCCACGGTCGACCATGTGGGAGGCTATGACGTAACCGTTATGCCATCTGCTGGTCCCATCACTGCTAGTTGTGAAGTGGGTTTCTTGTTTAGATGAGCCTGTGCCACCTGACCAGTGTTGGCCAACAGCACTTCCCACACCGAGGAAACACTCTGTGCCCGCACCGCTCATTACAGTAGCCACTGCAGCCACACGCGGCTCGTGTACTGGAAAGGAAATGTGTGTGGGTCCAGTCGATGGCATGGTGGTTAACGCAGCTAGATCCCACACAGCTGTGTGGTTCAAGGCCCAGACCAGCCGGCCTGAGAAATCTGCCAGGCAAGGTGTGTGCTCAAAATCCTGAAAGGAGGGGGAAACGGAGGAGAAAGGATTGCGGTGTGGCTGTCCTCATGGGTGGTGCTTCCTCACTGGACCTCTCTCTCTTTCTCCCTCTTCCTGGCAAGTGCACTTTCTCCCTCTTTCTGACAAATTAAAAAACAAAACAAAACAAACAAACAAAAAACAAAAACAGAAAAAAACCTAATATTTAATTTAACATTATTTTAATTAATTTTTTTAAAAATTATTTTATCTTGACTTTATTTATTTATATTTTTATTTGACCAGAGAGAGACAGAGTGAGCGAGAGAGAGAGAAAGAGAATGAGAGTGAGAAAGCACGCCACCAGGTCCAGGATTCAAACTGCAGTCAGCCATCTGGGAGTTCGGTTCCCTCAACTACTATGTCACCTGTCAGCCCCCATTTTAATTAATTTAAACAGAAAATGAAAGGCCTCCTTCCAGACACTGCAGCTCTACCTCAATACACACTTTCCAGAAATGGCTCCCAAGCAGCCCTCCCTGGAAAAAGAGCACAGTTCTGAGCACATCATCAAAAGTATGAACTGTCTTTAAAGTCTCTCCTTAACTCTCCTCTACAATATAGCAATGCCTATATTAAAATAAGAATGTTTTACTCTGAATATTTGGGTAAAATGCTGGAGATAATTTCATTCTTATTCACTGTTGCTCCAGTTTGAGAACAGGCACTTCTCCAATTCAGCTTATGTGTGAGAGAATCACTAGAGTAATTTTTCTAAATCACATATCTGATCATTACTAATTATAAAACTGAATAATAATGTACGTATGGCCTTCAAAAAAATCACAGGAAATGTGTATTTTAAAAAAAAAAACTGCATGGATTTCAATTTTTTTTTTTTTGAGAGGTTTTTGCTATAGGGCGTGTGCTCTCACCAGACAGACAGAGAGAGACAGAGAGACAGAAAGCGAGAAATCACCCCCAGGAGGGGGATGGTCACACCTCAATCCCTTCTCCTCCGTTCTCCTCTCGGGATCTTGGGCACTCACGCACACGCGCCTGGCGTGAGTTTTAAGCCACCGGGTCCGGGACGCGAACCGCAGTCGACTACGTGGGAGTCCAGCGACATAGCCATTACGCTAACTGCTGGTTTCCGGATTTCAATTTTTTTTTTTTTTGCATCAACATAAACTCATACTTCAATTCTACTTTTCTATGAACTTTATGCTTTGGTTAGAGAGATTTTTGCTATAGGGCATGTGGGCTTGCCAGAGAGACACAAAGCCAGAAATCACCTCCCGGGGGGGTGGGGGGGCAATGCCGCAATCCCTCCTCTATTCTCCTCTCGGGATTTTGGGCAATCACACACATACACCTGGCACTAGTTTCAGTCACTGAGTCTGGGACTCCAACTGGAGTTGGCCATGTGGGAGGGAGTCCAACACCTTCACCACTAAGCCAACTGCTGGCCCCTCCATAAACTTTTTGGAGTCCTCTACTATATAAACTGTATGATCATTATTACTATAATAGCTGAATTATGGTGTAATTACTATGTGTTGATCTCATACTAAGTTGTTTTTCAAATGATTCTATTTATTCCTGTTTACAGAATTAGCCCATTTTACAATGATAAAACTGAGTCTGTGTGAGAACAAGCCACTTACTTGGGGTCACAAAGACCATCAGGGTTGCAATCAGAATTAGAATACGGGTGATTTTAGAATTTAGGTGGTCATTTCCCACATTCCTGCCTTAGATAGCTTTGAGGGTTTCTGCTGTGTCCGAGGACCAACCCAGAATTTTCACTGGAGCAGGAAAGGTCTTTAGCGGCCCTAACCTTTCCCAAGGGCCTCATCTCCCCGCGTCCACGCGTGCTCTGCATAATCTCGTTTGGCTACATCACATATATCTGCCCTCCCCAGAGACACCAGGGCTTCCATGTCCCCATGCCTTTCCTATACTCCCTGTATCTCTCTCTGCCAGCATTTGCCTCAAGCTCACCTATGTCTTTCTGCCTGAGCAGTTAATTCCCCAAGGGAGGTGCCCCATCCCACTGTGTCTAACAGCCAGTAGAAGCAGTGCTTCTGGAGGGTGAATTATGCTGTTTTACTTTGCTCACATTATTCCTATTATTCAGCAAACACTCTCCTCCTCTGAGGGTCATTTCTGTCTCTTCTCTCCCTTCAGGTGAGGTTAGGAAATTGAGGCACTGAACCGTGGAACGTGCCATTGTAGGTTAGGCTGTTTGTCCCATAAGGGGAAGAGCCCTGTGAAGGTGGGATGGACATTCATGGATATTTTCTTCATCTTTGCTATTCTAGTGGCTAATGTGGCATCTGGCAGATGGCAGGTGCCTGATTAGGTTAAAAAAATGTTTAAATACTATGCCAGTGTGACGAGCCTTAGGGGGTGTCCTCTCCTCTTTCTAGCCATGCTCCTCTTTGGTCATTCCATGTCATCTTATCAGGGGGAAGTGCAGAGGTATACTTGGTATACTCTTCCTCACCTGTTGGTGTTATTACTGGTATGTCCAGCAAAACATTACAGAATGAAAGTGAAAACTATTGCTTGGAATGGGACCAGCAGGTGGCATGGTGGTTAAGGTGCTGGATATCCCCACATGGCTGACCACTGTTTGAGTACCAGACCTGGAAGCTTGCTTTCTCACTTTCCTTCTCTCTGTCTGTCTTTCTCTGGTCAAATGAAAATAAATTAATTAATTAATTTAATGAAATGAATAATTCTGAAAAAAAAAAAAAAAAAATGAAATGAATAACTCTGGAAAAAAACAAAAACAATACTACTGCAGGTGGCACAGTGGTTAAGGTATTGGACTCCCATATGGCTGAAAGTGATTCAAGTCCCAGATCAGGCAGCTTAGAACTGACACCAGGCATGTGTGCATGTGTGCCCAAAATCCCAGAAGGGACTGTGGTGTGGCATCCCCCTGGGGGTGATTTCTCCCTTTCCCTCTCACCTTCTCTCTTTCTCCAGTGAACATCTATGTCCTATGGCAAAAACCTTTTAAAAAAATTGTTGCTTGAAATTCATTTAGAGGATTTATAAATCCTTTCTCTCCCTTTCGCTTTAACAAAAGGAAATGTTATTACAGTCTTGACAATAACTTACCAAGTTGTATGGCACAATGCTTGGTACGTAGCATGAGATGATAAACACTGAATGAATGAACAAATGAATGCATGATGAATGAACGAGTGGGGTTTTTAAGTTAAATCTTCCTGGCAAGGCTAAGTTAATGTGAGGAAGAGGGAAAGGCTATGGCTTGTGTGGGCCAAGTGATCCTGGGTAAGCAGAGTCTAAGATTCCTGATCCTAATGCACACCTCTTCCCCTGGACTGACTGGAACAGAGTATCCCTCCTAGGATTAGGTTACCAATTAGCTGACGTGAGTACATGAAAAGGGAGATTCAGATAAAGTCGATGGGAGATCCAGCTAGAGTTCTCCTGCTGGCCTTCCGGAAGAAAGCAAGCAACTGGCCCAGTGGTGAATGGCGTATGAGGAAGGGCGGCGCCTAGGACTGAGGCCTCCAGTCGTACAATCATGAGGGACTGCGGTTCTGCCAACGAACAGAGTGAGCTTGGAAGAGGCCCCTGTGCCTGGATGAGATGACATTGTGGCCAGCCCCTCGGTTACAGACTGGCTGAGAACAGAGCAGAGGGTCTAGACGAGGCGGGCCCAGACCCCGACCTCAGAGGGCACAGCCTCAGCCGGTCCCTTGGTTACAGCCTGGCTGAGAACAGAGCAGAGGGTCTAGGTGAGCTGGGCCCAGGCCCTGACCTTAGAGGGCACAGACTCAGTCGGTCCCTCGGTTACACCTGGCTGAGAACAGAGCAGAGGGTCTAGGTGAGCTGGGCCCAGACCCCGACCTCAGAGGGCACAGCCTCAGTCGGTCCCTCGGTTATACCTGGCTGAGAACAGAGCAGAGGGTCTAGGTGAGCTGGGCCCAGACCCCGACCTCAGAGGGCACAGCCTCAGTCGGTCCCTCGGTTATAGCTTGGCTGAGAACAGAGGATCTATGTGAGCTGGGCCCAGACCCTGACACAGAATGGGAGATACAACTAGAGCGTATTTCAGCAGCTAATAGGTGGCAGCCTGTTATGCAGTCGTGGAACGTTTATACAGGAGTCTACACCCATGGAGGAACATTCAATTCCGTACACCGAGCAGATGCCCAAGCTTAATCCTACTGCTAAATGGAATCCGCTCTTACTTCATTTGTCTCCCATGAACTCTTTTTTGGATGAGGCCATGCCCGTTGGACACACGGTTTGGAGCAGCTCGTGAACACCTGCTGCGTGTCTTTCCTCTAAGATTTGCGTAGCCCTCTCCCGGTTACAGTTCTGACACCGAGGCCATGATGTGAACTCCTTATCAGGAAGTGCAGGCAAACATTTATTTTTGAGCTGGAAGCACCATTAACTCGGCCTTGAGCTGGCATTTGGGGTTACAGTCTTTCCCTGGTAATAAATATGCACTCAAAATAAAATGATAACAACGTGCATTGGTTAGTTGTTTGCATTTTGAATCTTGGCTCATGGACAATGATTCAAAGGTGGAAACTGAAGCAAGAAAGAGACCCCGTCTTACTGTGACTGTCCTTCTGGTGCCAACTGGAGCATTCTGGGCGATGGGAAAGGGGCTGTGTACAAAGCTTGCCTAGTTCCAAGTCTGCCCTTCAGCGGGGCACAGCAGAATAACTGCGAGAAGAAATCCACTGAGACAATGACTCCTCTCCTCCCTTCTCTCCAATTTCTTTCTTAAAAAGAACCCGGTCTGGTCCCAACTTTTTTTTTTTTTCAGTATCTGCCAAGATAAATACCAACTCCAGCATTTTAACTAGGTGCGTTACCATGGGGATGCAAGCAATACATGCAGTGTGGTGGCAGCCGCTGCGCAGGGGAGGGACCCAGACAGAGGCCACCAGTCCCCCGCACTCGGCATCGTGCGCGACGGGGCTGCATTAAAGGAGCCAGGCTGGTAGCTCTGGGGCACATGGCAAAGGGGGTGCCCAGAGGGCCCCGCTCTGGGGGGACGTCGTAGGCTGTCTTCGCTATATCCAGCCGGGGAGAGCTAGATTCGTTTCCACTTCCTCTCCACTTACTCGACATTATTCTACTGGCTCAGAGGTCCACCTGGGGAGCTGGCATTCCAGTTTTGTGTTCCATGCAACCCAAAACACACTGAATAAAAACGACTTTAGGAGAAGATGCAGGGAGTTTTGAAGAGGCCCATAGACTGGGAAGACCATGGCTGTACAGAGAGAGAAAAGTGTGAGGAGGAGAGCTAAATAACAGGATTCCAGGAGTGAGAAAACCCAGGAGGAGCACCGAGTCTCTGGTTGAACAGCCACAGACCCGTAGGTGGCGAGCTGGTCTGTGACCCTGACGTAGCTAATGTTCTAATGCGAAAAATCGCCGACTGGGATTATTTTCAGGAATTGAAATAATGAACGATCATAGCCACATTGCTAAGAGATGACTAATTTCTGATGACCTATAGGTCACAGAGCACGCCCACACTCTGAAATGTATTTGCTGGATCAATTATAAAAATGGTCTTCCAAGGCAAATGAGAGATGTGATTATCACCACTTTACAGGCTGGATAACAAGTGCAAGAAGAATCGAAAGATTCCCATGAATCTATTGGTCTAGAGAGGAGGGGGGCGAGGACCAATGACTCATTCTCTGTTCTCAGCTTGCATCTTTATTAAAGGACCTTTCTACCCATAGTTTCTTCAACTGCACACTTGAAAAGCACAAGGAAGGGGCCGGCAGGCGGTGTGGTGGTTAAGGCACTGGATTCCCACATAGCAGACTATGGTTCCAGTCTCGGGCCTGGCAGCTTGCTTTCTCACTTTCCTTTTCTTTCTCTCTCTCTCTGTCTGTCTCTCACTTGTTAAATAAAATAATTTTTAAAAAAGCACAAGAAACATCACAGGAAGCAATGCCAGGTAGGAAGCATCCAATCTATTTGTCCCATATCAGACCTCCTCGTCTCTCTGTGCCCAAAGTACCGTGTCCTTTCTGTGCTCTTAAACCTCCCTTGGAGTGTGCACAGGGGGTTCGCTTCCAGAGAGGGGTCTAAGGGGACCAAGAGCACTCGCTGCCTACGCACAGCGTGAGGGAGACCCAGCTTTCCAACCAAGGGAGCTGCCCTTCTTGGAGAAAGTGCGTCCCTGTGGAGCACTAGTAAGACGGCCATGGGCCCCGGGTAGGAGATGCACCTGTAACCAAGGTGCCCAGTGCTATGAAAACAAACATCCTGCTTTTTCGCTCATGATATCTAAGTCATTCTGGCCTATTATCCAGTGTGAAAAACAGTGGAGGTAAAAAGCATCCCCTCCAGCCCGGCCACCGTGGCACACAAATAGCACCAGCACTCGCAAGTCTGGAGACCATGGTTTTTGGGCCAACTTGAACATGCAAGAGCAGTGCCACATGTCTGTCATCTCTGCTCACTGGGAGGCAAGGACACAAGGATAGTGCCTTGGCGAAGCCAACTCATCTGGGATCAGTTGGTGTAATGGCTATGTCACTGGACACCCATGTAGTCGACCACGGTTCGAGTCTTGGACCCGGTGGCTTAAACTCTTGCCAGGTGCGTGTGCGTGTGTGCCCAAGATCCTGAGAGGAGAATGGAGGAGAAGGGATTGCGGTGTGGCCATCCTTTTTGGGGGCTGATTTCTCGCTTTCTGTCTCTCCATGTCTCTCTGTTTCTCTGGCAAGCGCACACGCCGTATAGCAAAAACCTCTCCAAAAAAAAAAAGAAAAAAAAAAACTCGTCTCCCTCATTCTTCCCTCTCTCTCTCTTCCTCTTTCACTCACAAAAGCAGGGGTGGGGCTCACCCCTCCGTTGTGGACCGCCCTGGTCTGTATGAAACCACGGGCCTTCCCAACCCTGCAGCCTGCCTTTACCAGACCCACAATGACCTCAGGCTAGCACTCGGCTCAGCCCTGAAGGAGGTGACACTGGAAGGTTGAGCGTAGCTGCCCGTGGGCTCCGGCCGGGTCGGGGACTCACCGCGCGTCCAGGAACCGGGAGCGCAGGATCATGACGGCCTCGCACGTGCTCTGCTTGAGCTGCATCTGGATGGAGCTGAACTTGCGGTGGATGATGCTCACCATGCGCTCGATCTCCTTCGGGGAGATGGGCCTGGTCCGGCTCTGCTCTCGCAGGAGGTTCATGACGTGGGTGGTGAACTCGTTGCACGCCTGGAACGGCAGGGCAGTAAACACAGCGCGCTGAGGGGCCATGCCTCGACACCGCAGGCCAGACGCACGGCTGGGCAGGCTTTTCTGGAGCCTTGTGCAAATCCATACGGCTGGTGGACTTAGTCCTATCAGGGCCGTAGAATCAATGACGGCCTAGAAATCCCGTTCAACCCCCGTGACCCTACGTTTTGGCCATGATATTGATTTTTATAAGGATGAAGAAAATTCTTTGTCACGTTTCTTCTTAATCTCCCACCCCCTATGATTTACTCCAGTGAAACAAAGACGGGACCAACAGGTGGTGTAGAGGTTAAAGTGCTGGATTCTCACATGGCCGACTACGGATCGAATCCTGGACCTGGTGGCTTGAAAATCACACCGGGAGCCTGTATTGTGCATGCCCAAAATCCAGAGAGGAAAGTGGAGTAGAGGGGGTTGGGGGGGTTATCCCCTCTGGGGGGTGATTTCTCACTTTCTCTCTCTGTCTCTGGTGAGTGCACATGTCCTGTAACAAAAATTAATGAATTGATTATTAATTTTTTTTTAAAAAAAGAAGGTGAATCGCAGTATAAAGCACACGACGCCCCTCGTCATCCAGAGGTGACAGTCGAAGAGAGTTTTGGGCCAGGCGGAGCATGAGTTTTCTGCCTTGCTCATGACCTCTGAGACAGCAGAGCTTTCAAATACTCCGCTTTGGGATGCGTAAGTCGACCAAAAGAGTGTGGGTGGAATCTCGGTATTCAGAGCTTTGCTGACTCTTCCAGGAGATTTTTCATCAACTTATTTTTATTTCCAGTCTTAGAACTCTCCTGGTCTGGCCTGAAGATCCACTTTGCCTATAACCAAAGGGAACCTGTCTCCAGGGGCCTCGTTGAACAAGCATCAGAACCTGACTCGGGATGCAGAAACCATCTTAGCAGGGGGATATAAAAACTGCCGGGTTAGGGACCAACACGCCATCAGCTTGGGAGTGAAATTGGAGATCGCATTTCCCCACCTCATTTTGTAATTTGGCAAACTGTGGCTCAGAGAGCTGTCGGGGCTGTTTCGAAGACCTAGGGCCAGCCAGAGGAGCTAGCGGCAAGGCCTGAGGACTTCCTAGTCCAGGCCTGAGCTGTCTCTCTTCAGAGCCTGAACTTGCCCTGCCCCTGCTTTCAGTTACTGTTACTTACACCGGTAGTCCGGTCTCCTTAGCGAGCCCTCAATAACGTATTCACAGGCTAGCTCACAGCAATGTGAGAAAACTGTTAGGTTTGTAACGAGAACAAAAGCAAGAAGATGTAGAAGAACTAAAGACCCAAAAAGCTCCAGTTTGACCTTAACGGAACCACACTCATTATTATTATTTTTTAAGGTTTTGCGATAGGGTGTATGCACTTGCCAGAGAGAGACAGGGAGAGGCAAAGTGAGAAATCACCGCCCAGTGGGGATGGTGGCCATGCCATAGTCCCTTCTCCTCCAGTCTCCTCTTGGGATGTTGGGCACACACACACACACACACACACACACACACACACACACGCACGTCTGGTGTAATTTTCTAGTTAGCATATTCGGAACTCGAACTGTGGTCAGCCATGTGGGAGTCCAGTGCCTTAACCATTACGCCACCTGCTGACCCCTCCACACTCATTGTTGACAAAGTTGTGTTGGCATTGTTTCACAGCACAAAATTCTCCATACGTGCCGATAATACGGTAACAACTCCTGCAGGACAGATCCCCTGGCTGTCTCAGGAATCCTTTCAGGTTGGGTGCAAAGGTGAAATGGACACATGCAGCTGCTCGGCTGTGTCTACACCCGAGAGTGAGAGGCCTTACTTCTGACCCTGTCTCCAGGAACATTCGGGTAAATCCTCTCACTACTCAGTGCCCATTTCATCTTACTTAATGTTTAGTTTATTTCTTCCATGAGTAAGAAAGACGGAGAGCAAGAGAGACAGCACCCACCTGGGTCTCTGCCACAATCCACCCCCAGTGTCAGTCAACCCCAGACCTCAGCCTCCCTGGCATACTCAGGGAGGCCTCCAGATGCAAACCCAGGACCTCCCCGCGAGGCTCAGCCAACTAGAGCACTGTGCTTTACTGCTGCACCATGGTCTGGACCCATGCCTCATTTTACTCTCCTGAGAGTGGATTCAGTCATTCCTAACGCTGTGGCGAGGCTAACAGTACCCATGTTCTTGGGCATTGGCCGTGGGTTGGGTAAATTCCTCACATGGTCACAGCAGAGTGGGCTGAGAAGGGAGCACAGACCGGCTGGGTGCAGATCCTGCTCTGGGGGTGTCTAGTTGTGGGACCTTGGAAGTTACTTAACATCTGCGTGCCTCGGTTCCCTTTTTTTTTTTTGGAGAGATTTTCACTGTAGGGCGCGTGCGCTCGCCAGACAGACAGAGACAGACATAGAGACAGAAAGCGAGAAATTACCCCCCAGGGGGGATGGTCACGCCGCAATCCCTTCTCCTCCATTCTCCTCTGGGGATCTTGGGCACGCACGCACACGCGCCCAGCGTGAGTTTTAAGCCACTGGGTCCGGGACACGAACCGCGGTCGACTACGTGGGAGTCCAGCGACATAGCCATTACGCTAACTGCTGCCTCGGTTCCCTTATGGGATGACGGTGCCCACCTCACAGGTGTGCCAAAGATGAAATAAATGAGTATGTGAGTGTCTGGTTCTCCAGTGCACAGTAACTATCTGCTCAATTGATGACTTCAAACCCAGCACAGTACCGTGACTGAGCACACGAGTCCAGGCTTCAGCTTCCTGGTTGGTAAAATAAAGGTGGTGGGGCCAGGTGGTGGTGCAATGGTCATAAAACTGCACCCACATGGGAAAGGTCCCGAGTTCACATCCCAGGACCTCCCAGGGCACACCAGATATACAGCATCTGAGAATGGGAGTGTTCACAGTGTGAGGACCCTCTTGGGAGGGCCTGTCTCCCCACCCACCATGGAATAAATGAGTCAGTGAATAAAATAAAGGTGGTAATAAATACGTCCTATCTACTCTGCAGGCAAGCACTACAGACAAATCCACAGAAAGTTAGAGTCACAGAGCTCTGGTCTCCACTCTGGCAAGTGCTATCTAAGCACAAGATCCTGGAAGCTTATTCCCTATGCAACACCAGTCCCTGGGACTGTACGAGAAAGAGAGGGGACCAGCACTTGGCAGTGAGCTGGCTGCAGTTCTGAGGCCCCAGGACGGAGGGTGGGGTTAGGCACAAAGCAAGCACCCCAACTGTCTTTCTGGGGAAACAACTTCCGGCTGGGCTGCAGCCTCCCCATCTCCAGAGCTCAAAGGGAGGAGGGGCTGGACTTGCAGGGGCATTGTCAGGCCCACCAGCGCTCAGCTGGGAAGCCACAGTGCTTGGCAAATAATAATGTGCTTCATTACCGTGAACAAAAATACTCACAATATCTGATGTTTATTCAGAGCATTTTATCCCGGGGCCCTTTCTGCTCTGCAATAAACAGACAGTGGAGTCGTTTGGCCCACTGCTGAGGTGGAGCAGAGCAGCTGCCAAACAGCTGCTCAGGAACACGCAGTGGAGAAGAGGCCCATGTCCATTTCTAGCAGAACAGAACAGAATGATCCAGATCTTCCCAGTACCTGAACTCCTCACACCTCTGCCTCACCTCCCCCAAATGCGGCTGCTTTCACTGATGAGCCCGTTCCTACGTGAGTGTCACTCACAGGCTAAAGAGTTTGCAATAGAGGAGACTGCTGTCCACCGCCAGGCTGCCAGCACAGGGCAGAGAGGGTTCTAGCGGCAGACTCTGCAGGTTCCAGGGCAACGGTGTCTGCAGAAGCAGATTAAAGACAAACTGTCTAAGCGGCCAGGTGGTGGCATAGCAATAAATGCAACTAGACCTACATTAGAAAGGTCCTGGGGTTGTGTCCAGAGACCTCCCTGGTCTCGCTGAATGTGCCTAAGATCCTGGCTGGCTGAGGCTGGGGGTGAAGACCCTGTCAGGGATGCCTCTCCTCCAGGTCCACTTGTCCTTCTCTCTCATGGAAAAATTAAATGAAAAAAAAAATTAAAAGAAAAAAGAGAGAGAGCAAGAAACCTGATAGAAAATTCTTCATAAGCTCCCACAGTTCAAACTCACACCCTGCACCGTACACAGCCCTCGCCCTCCCTTACTCCTTCAGCTAGGGCTTGGCTGCCACTCTCACCAACAAAAGTATCTGGGATCTTGGGGCTCTCTCAGTTGTGCCCAGAATTAGCCCAGCCCAGGGCAGCAATGGAAACCCAGTCCTCCTGCCAATGCCACAGAGACAGCACTGTTCACAAAAGAACCCTGCAAGGCTCTGAAAGGAACAACACCTTAACCACCATGCCACCTGCTGGCCCCTTGGTGGTTAAGGTGTTGGACTCCTACATGGCCAACCACGGTTTGAGTCCCAGAACTCTGCAGCTTGAGAATCACACTGGGTTGGGACCAGCAGGTGGTGTAATGGTTATGTCACTGGACTCCCACATAGTTGAAGGAGATTCGAGTCCCAGACCCAGTGACTTGAAACTCACACTGGACATGTATGCCCCAAATCCCAAGAGTGGAATGGAGGAGAAGGGATTATGGCATGGCCATCCCCTCTTGGGATGTGGGGCTGATTTCTTACTTTCTGTCTCTCTGTCTCTCTAGTGAGCACACAGGTCCTATAGCAAAAAAGCTCTCATTAAAATAAAAAAGAGAGAAAAGAAAATAACACTGGGTACATGCATATGTGCATCCCAGGAAGAGAATGGAGAAGAAGGGATTGTGGCATGGCCTTCCCTGCTTTGGGGGAGGTATATTTTACTTTCCTCTCTCTGTCTCTCTCTGGTGCACACCCATGCCCTATAGTAAAAATTTTAAAAACTAACAAACAACAATAAAACAGCATTTGGAATAAAATTCAGGTTTCTGACATCATGGTTTCACCTATTAGAATATGGTAGTTCTTAAATACCTTTGTTACCAACATGATTTGCTGAGAAAGTGTTTTGCCAATTCCACGGAATGAATAAAACAATTCTCTTCCTTTCTTCCTAATGGAAGTCTTTAGAGGCCTTCTATATTTCATAACCTCTGGCTGATTGAGGCAGGAATTTTGTGTGTGTGTGTGGGGGGATAGGTGTATAATGACAGTTAATTATTATAGGGTCATCTGCCACCAAACCAAAAATAAAGCGAACCAGAACGACAGAATCAACCACCAAATAGCGGGCCAGCCATCTCAGAGAGGTACTGCTAAAATGGAAAACACTCTTTGTATCTGACCAAGGTTTCCCAGTTTCAAAAAAGCCCCCATGAGGAATTGTGGCAGAAAAATGAAGAAGATACATCTTTCAGACATGCTAGCTAGAAGGTTAATAGCAAAATTTCCCTACTTATCTGCTATTTACTATAATTAACAACACAACTAATATTAAAACATTATTAAGGATCCAGAGTGTGTTAAGCAGTTTTCATCCTTAGCCAGAAAAATGCCCATATAAATAAAGAAGTGATGGTTTAGTGCTTTTTAAAAGTAGTAAATACAGATGACTAGTACCACAGTGAGAGAACCTGTTCTGTGCCGATGGGAGTTTTTCCTCGAGTTCTCAATTTCCAACATCTTTTTTTTTTTTTTAATTTTAGGAGAAGTTTTTGCCATGGAATGTGTGTGCTTGCTGGAGAGACAGAGAGATAGAAATTAAGAATTCACCCCCCCCAAAGGGGGGATGGCCATGCCACAATCCTCCTCCTCTACTCTTCTCTTGGGGTTTGGGCATGCATCCACACACACCCAGTGTAAGTTACAAGCTGCCAGGTCTGGGACTCGAACTGTGGTTGGCTGGTTGGCCACGTGGGAGTCCGGTGGTTTAACCACTACGTCACCGGCTGGTCCCCAACATCTTTATTAGTTATAATGGTAGAAACTTCTAGGAAGTTTCAAAAGAGAATATTTTATGACTAGTGCCTCATGGGTGCCCACCATCAACTCTGGGGAAGTCAGAAGTCAGAGAGAGGACAATGTCTATAGATAGCCACACTCCATTTTTTTTTTTTTTAAGAGTACACTCTTAGAGTGTACACTTTTTTTAGAGAGGTTTTCGCTATAGGGCGCGTGCGCTCGCCAGACAGACAGAGAGAGACATAGAGACAGAAAGCGAGAAATCACCCCCCAGGGGGGTGGTCACACCGCAATCCCTTCTCCTCTTGGGATCTTGGGCACGCACGCACATGCACCCGGCGTGAGTCCTAAGCTACCTGGTCCGGGATGTGAACTGCGGTTGACTACGGTCCAGTGACATAGCCATTACGCTAACTGCTGGTTCCCAAGAGTACACTCCTTTTTTAAGAGAAATTTTTGCTATAGGGCATGTGCACTCGCCAGAGAAACATAAGGCAAGAAATCACTTCCCCTCCCCCTGGGGGGATGGCCACACTGCAATCCCTTCTCCTTCAGTCTCTTCTTGGGATTTTGGGCATGCATGCACACACTCTCAGCATGAGTTAAAGCTGCAGAGTCTGGGACTCAAACCATGGTTGGCCATGTGGGAGTCCAGCAGCGTAACCATTATGCCATCTGCTGGTCCCCACACTTTCTTCTTAGCAGGTGGAGTCCAACTGTTCGATGGAGAGCCCTTGGACTAAGCGTCAGAACCTGGTCCAGGGCAAAATCTGTGCCTCACTGGATGTGAAGCCTTGGCTATACCTCAACCTCTGGTCTCTGTTTCCTTGCCTGTCTCAGAACGGAGGTGACACCGTGCCAGGGCTAGGTACCCAGACACAGGATACCTCGGGCAGCAAAGGCAGCACGTGGGCTGCAGTGTTTAGTAGCTGGGAGCACGCTCGGAGATGCACCAAGGCTGTCAGGGTTTTCACTCATTTTGGACATGGATGAAAGATGACGAGGGGGTTAAATCAAGAAACAGCCAGCTCTTCTACGCTGCTCTGACCTGAGCAAAGCATAAAGCCAGATGCTGTCACCATCCAACCAGCATCCATTCCAGGTACGGTCTTAGCGGGGCTCTTCTGTGTCCTGTCGTCTGGCACACACTAGGCTGGATGGCGGGTCTAGACAGTTTGCTATGCCAGAGGCCAGGCTGACTGATGGGGGAGACGCAGGACAACACAGAGTAGGAAGAACTCAGGAGAAAAGCAAGGGGTCTTGATGGGGAACGTCCCCATCTGTCTCCCCAGGGCACCCCAGTGGATTAGGCAGGCTCCAGTTTAACACGTTGGCCCAGGTGGGGAAGCCATCATGAGTCAGCAGCTGGCTGAGCTCAGCCTGTGCTGGGGCCTGGGGAATGTCTACATGAGCCAGCACTGGGGCAAGAACACTGCTCTTTCTCAGGAAGGTGAAGGATGATGCCTCGTGGGTTCTTCCCGCAGTCACTTCGATTTCCTGCCCCTTCGGCCCCTACACCTAGTCTGATGGTTCAACTGCATCATGTTTGGCTTCAAGCTTCATAGCCACGTTCCCCCACATGAAAGAGAGAACTCCGTAGAAATCCATTTCTAAGGCAGATGGGAGTACAGTAATGAAACTTTCTTCACTTTAAAATTTAAAATGCCTATTTCTATTTTAAAATTTAAATTTCCTATTAAGTTTGCATTTGCCTTCTACCTCAACAGTGTAAGTGGACTGCAAAAGGTCTTCTACCTTTTGCCTTTTCTCTCTCTTGAAACAAGAAAAGAGGCCCAGCCACTGTGGCCGAGCTGTGCCACACTGCAAGGCTGGAAGCTACATGGTCAGCCGTGGGTGCGGGCACCCGGATTGCCTTGAAAGTGTGTCAGCCAACATGTGCAGGTGCCCCGGATCCTGAGGACTGGCTGGGGAAGTGATCATGGAAGCATGAGATTCCACCAAGGGAGCTTCTCTTCTGTGCATGCACGCACACACACACACACACACGCATACACACTGTATCATGAACAAACTAACAAACAAAAGCCACTAATAATCCATTAAGAGTAACAGAAGACTTCAGTACAATGTTGTGTCTAGGAGGTGACCACGAACATATCTGTCAGCTAAATGGTGGGAGGGAAGGGCGATGTTGAAGGACTCCTCATAAAATAGAGCTGTTCGTGCTGCCCCGAGGAGACCATAGTAAGGATAAGTTTGGGTACGTGGAGGGTGGAGGGTGGCGGTCTCTGGGGCAGGGATCTCTCTAATAGAGAGCAGCTCTATTACAATTAGGGCACCTTGCACTTACAGATGCTGTGCCACTTAAAGCTCTCTTATCCTTGCCATCACAGGATTTCTATGGCTCGTAGCTTTGTCTCTAAAATCACAGTTCTTTGCTATGTACCATCAGCTTTTGGGGTTCAATATGCAGAACACTGAGTCCTAGGATCCAAATTTGTCTGGCTGCAGGAGTGTCTCGTGACCCTCTACTTTGAAGATATGTATTACTAGATAAGCTGCATATCACCTATTACATAAAGAGGGAGACATGTCTGACTTTCAGTTAAGCCGAGTCTGGGTGGAGGGAGGGGACTGAAGGGTAAGTTTTAATATCCTTTCACATAGGACCCTATAAGGATCCAGAGAAAGAACAACCTTGCAAAATAAGGAATCCTCCTACATAAGGACCTCTCTGCAGGTCCAGGGGTGACGGTTGATCTTGAGTGTCAACTTGATGGAATTGCAGGCATCCTGGGACGGCTGGTGAAAGTGTTTCTGAGTGTGTCTATGAGAGTGTCCTCAGACCAGACAGGCGCGTGAGTCAGTGGCTGAGACAGGAAGACTCGCCCTTCAATGTGGACAGACACATTGGACTAGCTGAGCACGTGGGAGGGACAAACAGGAAGTGGGTTCTGTTTCGCTCCCCCTTTCCCACCCTTAACTCTTCCCTCCAGAGTGCTGTGTGCTCCACTCTTGGACATTCTGCCTGTCCCAGCTCTGCTCCTCAACTCCGCCCTTGGCTGCGCTTGTTCCTGCTGGCCCTCAGAGCCCTGGGCCCGTCCAGCCAGACAGACTCCCGACGCTGGACTCATACCCAGGGCTGCCTACAGGCTCCTGCAGGCCTTGGGCTGGAACTGTACCGGCTTCCCTGCTGTAGAGTCTTTAAGTGTTTGTCCAGCTTGCAGAAAGTCTAGAGTGGGACTTCTCTACCTGTGATCACGTGAGCTAGCTCCTGTAATAGCACCCCCCTGTTACACACATATTTATCCTGTAGGCTCTGTTTTTCCGGAGAATGCTGGCCAGCACAGATGGTGACCGCGAATGACCTACACG
>NW_006159530.1:4006081-4012510 GCF_000334495.1 Tupaia belangeri chinensis | reverse complement strand
GCCCCTCAGACCCGTGCTTACGCCATGAGCGAATGTTCTGGGCTTCCAGATACTGCGTCTTCCCTCCACTGACTCGCCATGTTTCCAGAACTCATCATTAACGACTTCACGCAATTTTTTGAAAAATGCGTTTTAAGGCCTGGGACTTTAGGAGTTGAGACCAGATAGTCAGTGGCCTTGTGGACCAGGGGCTCTAGGACCAGGCAGGAAATGCCGGCCACCAAAGGGCCCATGTCATTGCAGCACCGGGGAAGGCTGGTCTCACGTTCCCTCCACCTCTCCCCAGGACCCTGCTGGTGCGGTTACCTGCTCGTACTTCTCCAGCTCCGTGTGGTAGATTTGTCTGATCTGTGAGAGTTTGGCTCTGTAGTCGGAATGCTCCACTGAGTTGTCAGAACCTGCCCCTCCAGAGGCCGCTGCTGCCGCCGCCGCCGCAGCGGATCCTCCACCCTTCTCGGGCCCGGCCACCCCTTCTGCCAACAGCATGTTGTCCAGGCGCATCAGCTGGGGGTCTGTGGGCTCCTCTTCCTGGGCTCCCCGGATACTCAGAACTGCAGGGAGAGACAGAGACAGGGAGTGTTAACAGCAACTCCAACGGAGGAAAACAACCAGAACGCCTGGCCATGGTGGCATACCAGCAGCCTGCTGCCCCGCGATGGCAGAGTCATATGGAAGCCAGGGGTTAGTTCCCCTGGTGGACATGTTCAAGCCAGGCACACGCGTGTCCGCGATCCTGGGTGGCTGGAGAGAGGATAACCATGTGGCAAGTCCCTGTGGGGGTGTCTCTCTCTCTCCATTTTTCTATCTCAAGAAATAAATCAACTTAAAATAAAACTCTGTCATTTGGCTAAACAAGCTTCCGACTTACTTCCAATACGGCATTTAGGGAATGGAGGTAGGTCTGGAAAAAGGGAAGAACTGAAAGGGTGAGAAAAATGAAAGGAGAGACTTGCTTTGTTCAAAAAATTAATTGTAGTCCACTTGTACAATGTACTTAGAATAGCTAAATTTACAGAGAGGTAGGAAGAAGAATAGTGAGTGAAGCCAGCAGGTGTCATGGTGGGTAAGGAGCTGGACACCCACATGGCAGATCACAGTTCCAGGCCCGAACCTGGCTGCTTGGAAAACATGCCAGGTGTGTGTGCGCGTGTGCCCAAAATCCTAAGAGGAAAACGGAGAAGTGACTGCAGCACGGCCATCTCCCCAGGGGGTGATTTCTCTTTTTTCCTCTCCCTGTCTCTCTCTCTCTTTCTTTCTCTCCATTTTTCTCCATGTCACTCTGGCGAGGTTCACGTACCCTATGGCATAAACCTTAAAAATATTGAAAAAAGAAAGAAAGAAAGAAAGAAAGAAAGAAAGAGAGAGAGAAATAATGAGTCCTGGGCTGGGGTCGGGAGGTGAAGAGCTATTGTTAGTTATTGTTTAACTCTACAGAATTTCATTTGAGGAAGATGAGGGGGTTCTTGAGATGGACAGTGGTGACAGCTGTATGACAATATGAATGAACGTGACACCGCTGAACTGTACACACACATAAATCGTTAAAATGGTAAATTCCATGTTCATTTGTGTATATATATATATATTTCCTGTTACAGAGCAATTTTAAAATCAAATATTTTTTAAAACTAACAGAATGTTGTTTTTATTTTCACCCCCAAACTACCAAATTTTAGTTCAAGGAAAAACCTTTCTTTCTATATTTCTTATTTTAGATTTCTGTGAGTTTGACATTTTACAGTCATTGCCTTTCTTAATGTGTGATCAGCCTAAATTTTCACTTCCAATATAGTCCAAGTTAGGTAAATTCAATTAATTTGAAGTCAAATCTTGAGATGTCTTTCTGGACTAACAGATAGCATAGAAAAGTCTAATGCAAGGGGACTTTAAAACACTCACGGAAACATAAAATTAAAGTACAAGGTTATTGTGGCACAAAGTTTAAAATCCGTGCATAGTTTTCATAATCCATGTTTCTAGGAGCACAGAAAAGTCTAATGCAAGGGGACTTTTAAAAACTGATGAAAAATAAAATTAAAGTACAAGTTTACTTTGGTGCAAAAATGTTAAATCCGTGCATAGTTTTTCATAATCCGTGTTTCTATGACCTTCTTGAAGACCCCTCGTTACAGCAAGGAGACAAACTGTCCCTTGAAGAGGGATGTCTAACTCCAAAATGTGAGATCTAGGAGCCAGATGGGAGTACAGCAATAAAATGTGATGCTCTGCAAGACTGTCTTGCACGGGGAGGTCCGGAGACCTCCCTGAGGACACAGGGCATGTGTGTGCCCACGATCTGGGTCTGGCTGAAGCTGGGAGTGGATAACTCCATCAAGACCCTGTTAGGGCTGCTCCCTCTCTCTGAATTAATAAATGAATTAAACTATTTTTTTTAAAAAGTTTTGCTATAGGGTGCATGTGCTCACCAGGAAGAGACAGACAAAGAGCAGGAAAGTAAGAAATCAACCCCCAGGAGGATGGCCATACCACACTCCCTGCTCCTCCATTCTTGTCTTGGGATTTGGGGCACACACACACACGTGCCCAGCATATTTTTTAAACTACCAAGTCCTTCCTGGGCTGGAACCAGGAAGTTGGCCATCTGATAGACAACCACCTTAACCACCACTCCACTGGCTGGCCCAATAAATGAAACTTTTTTAAACACTGAGATCTGTTCCAGGTGACAAGGACTCTGTCCCGTCGGAAACGGGTAAGGCCCTTTGTAGAAGCTGTCTGAAGGGACTCAGTGACGCCGGTGCTCTGGAAGGGTGGCATCTGAGATCAATGAGATGGCCAGTCTTTATCAAAACACCACAGCGACTTGGGGGCGGGGTGGTTTGGACAGAAAGAGATCGAGTGGTTTAGTAAATCAGCGGGAGAACTCGGCCGTCTGTTTTTACTACCTTCATACAACCTGCCATAAAATAAATCACTCATCCAAACCCAGTTTAGTTTTCAGCAGTCAAGTCTTTGTTGAGAGGGAACATGAAAAGAACGTTCAATTTTGAACAAACAGAAAAGAACTTTTGGGTAGGGGTGGGAAAGGATGGAAGCAGCAGAGGAAAGGGGGTGGAGCTGGCAGGGCCTATTCCTGTGGATTTCCGCAAGTACTGCAAAAAGTTCATCGAAAAATTGAAGTTCATTGAAACATCGAAACCACAGGTGGTGGTGGGGGGGTGTCTTAGAAGACCCCCACCAATAGTTTCAGTGTAGTTGGATCATTAAAAAGAAACGTGCACTGCGAACATTCTACTCTGTGGTCCACTCTACTGAATCTCATGTCCAAGCTACTCCCGGCTGACAGGAAAACTCCTGGCAAGGCGAAGGCGGGTGACACGTCACCGGTTATCATAACCCAACCCCCTCACGAAGAGCCCCAAACACGTCCGGTCTTAGCCATGCACACAACACCAGTGTCACCTCAGAGGTCAGGGCCCACCCAGTGTGGGCCTATCCACGGTGACACTCTGTACCCTGCCCTTCTCTGACAGCAAAGGGCCCTGATGGCCTTCTTCACCCCAAGCTTATCCTGGTAGAACTCAATCAGTTATGGGAGGAGGGGCAGCGAGAAGCATGGCTCTGGTACCAGTCCTCAGGCACCCGCCGGCCGGCCCTGAGACGGTGCCCTCATGCCAACACCTAGTCCGAGAAGGCGTCTTCCTGAGCCATGCTCCACTTCCTCACACCTGTACCCCATCACTGTTTGAAACAACCAACGGGGGCCACAAACCATTCCACACCAACGCTACACACCTACTGAGCGTCTTGCTTAGCCTCGACAGCTAACTGGTTTTAAATCAGAAAGGGAACACTAAGGTTGGCAAAGGACACTGGAGATGGGTTCGAGCCCCTGTCCCCCACGGATGACATGTCAGGGAGGTCAGAGAGCTCTGAGCAGGAGGACACACTGGGTCTGGTTTGGTTCCACATGGAAGGGTTCATGCAATGTGTGAGGAAGATGATACAAGCATGGGCATTTCGTTCGGCTTTCACATCACTGTACGAATCCTGTCAACAAACAGTCTATAAAAGAAAATTTCAATTCACTCCGCTGTAACAGGATTAATTTCTCAACGCGGTGGATCAGGAAATGATGTGGAGGAACAGCGCCCTGCCACACAGAGCTGGTACTCACACAGACACAGAAGGCGGTTCCCAGTCACACACCCGAAGATCATAAAGGAGTGAAAAGTGCCAAAAACCAAAACACCAACGGTCCTCTCCAAAGGACAGCCTTCAGATTACACCCAAATCGTGGAAACGAAACGTCAGGCTAACGCCAGGCGCACGTGTGTGTGTGCCCAAAATCCCAGGAGAAGAAGGGAAACGGGACTGCGGAGTGGCCGTGCCCCCGAGGGGTGATTTCTCACTTTCCCTCTCACTGCTCTGTCTCTCTCCTGCTGGTGCACACCCCCGATGGCATAAAGAAGTTAGATGGTACCACCACCACCTACAGGGAGCCGTAGGAAGGAGAACACGGTGGCAGCAGACCTTCCTCTCCCTCTGTGTGGCAGAGACAGTCTCGGCCCTGGTGGCCTTGGGCCGCGCGGGTGCGCTTGGAAGGGGTGTACCCCATCATGTGTGTGTATTTCTACCCAGAGAAGGAGAATCCGAATGCACTACGATAAAGGGCGGGTGTGGGGATTCAGTGATATGGAAACAGTTCAGCTAGTCAGTTTAAAAAAAAAAAAAAAAAGATCCTACCAACATTAAATAAGTAAATGAAAAGGGTTATCTGTCTAAGCAGAACTGATGCCACCTATTTATTGCTTGAAGCCAGCACTCTGGCGAGTAGGAGACAAAATGATTATTTAAAAGCTCCTTTTTATCTCTGCGGCACCATGCGAGACTCCGATGAACCTTTCGCCAGGACACCAGAGATGTTAACACGCACCCTCCAGGATCCAATTTCAACCAGCGGAGCTGTGACCTAATCCAGCAACCATCACATACGATCAGCTTCCTGCTTCCCTGATGGCGCCCTGTGCCTCCCCTCCCCCGCGGCCCTCCCCAGCCCAAGAGCTCTATCGAAGCAGGTTTTAAAGGGCCATACAGGCCCTTAAATGGCCACGAGGCCTGTGCTCCTGGACCTAAGCAATGGCAGGGACAGTCCACAGAGGGGTCTTGCCCATGCAGACATTTAACCCATTAAGTAATCGTTCTTGAAGGAGTTTCCTTCCCAAGGTCCACCCCTCTAGCAAGAGACTGGTCACGCCAGGTATGTGATTTATAAAGAAAGGGTCACAAGCCCTTTAAAAACCATCTGATGGCACATCCACCTGGCTGCCGTCCTTAGCCCCAGGGTTGATTCTTTGGTAAAACTCCCCAAGATGAGGGGACTGTCACGGCACGGTTGGAGCTGCTCTCACCACTGGCCCCCTCCTGGTTTTTTTTTTTTAATTTATTTTTCAAAAGCAAACCAAACCCAAATGCATATTCAAGACCCTTGGCAGGAAGCTGTGTGCAAGTTATTTTGTCCCTGGTGGAGAGGCAGGGTCCGGAGCAGCTCTGGCTGATGGCCACGAGAGGGCACTCTTTCTTCACCAAGGACAGTTTCTGAGGGAGGGCCAGCCAGCCTCTGGTCTGCAGGTTGCACTAGAGACATGCCCCTGCTTAGACTCGAACTTCCACAGGTGAGGCATTTAGGGAAGGGAGGAGGGCAGATCTAGAGAGGGTTACTGTCAGATCTGGACAGCAGGCCAGGGACCCAATGCTGGGCAGAGAGAGAGGGACAGAGGAGGGACACACGGCTCCCCATGGTGGGTGCAGACACCTCACACCTTGCGGCCCACCTCTGCAATGTGAAGGTGACAGACACTCCATGTAGGGCGGCTCTCGTCCCCGAGCTGGGTCTTCATGGCCTACAAGGCCAGTGAGAAGCATGCAGCTCTCCCAGCCTGTGTCCCAGATCCACTCTGGCGTGTCCCAGTGGACCAGGACTTCAGCGTGTGGGACAGAAGTACGTGCCCTGCCCTAGTGCTCTGAGAAACAGATGACGTGTTTGTGTACGGGTGTCCTCAGAGCCACGCCCTGCATCTATGCGTTATGTACTTGCACACCCGGGGCTGCGTCATCTTGCAAGACAGCAGTCACCTTCCAATTTACACAGCAGGTCTCGGCGGTTATAAAGACAAAGGGATTCCCCCCACATTAAAGCGAGTGAGACCCCAGCCAGCAAGAGAGTCTTAAGTCTTTCACTCGTCGACACCTGATCCTCTACTACAGTCGAATTCTGACTCACAGAAGGTAGCTAGGTGGGTGTGAAATCAGTTGGCTGTGTACCTGCACACACACACACACACACACACACACACCCACAGACACACACACACACAAACACACACACACACACAGTCTTTTGATGTCCAAGTTACAATGGGTGTTTTGAACAAGAAGAAAATAACTAGCCAGGAGGGAGCGAAGGAA
>NW_006159530.1:3950943-4006037 GCF_000334495.1 Tupaia belangeri chinensis | reverse complement strand
AAATCCGACCCTCTGTTCTCTCTACCAATGGCACCATAAAGGTCACAGCCACTGTGCCGTGTGATCAGGAGCCGTGGAAACCACCAACCGCAGGCCCCATCCGCTTTAATAGCTCAGCTCGGAATCCTCCGCGAAGCCCTGATGACAGCCACCAATGAGCTCTCTGACCTCGGAGCTGCCACGGCCACTGGGCATCTCCAGACACCCAGGTCACACCTGCCATGTCCCTGTAACACTGAGCTCCTGCGTGGCAGTGGTGACCGGACCCGGGCCTGTGTGTCCCCCACGGGACCTCAGAGCCTCTGGCTCGCACCTATTCCAGCGTTTCTTAAAAGCAATATAATAGCAATATAATAGAGGAGGAGGAAGGGGGTACAGGGTGGCGAGACCCAACACCTCCGTCAGCCCTGCCCGTAGCCAGGCGGCCGGCTCCCACGCGCTCTTTCCCCCCCGGCTCCCACGCGCTCTTCCCCTCACCTCGGATACAAGCTGAACTGGAGCCAGCAGGCTGCTGGGGAGAGAAGGCCCTTCTCTTCGCCACCTCTTCCATGCCCACTTCAACAAACCGTCCAATCTGTCTTTTCAGATGATTTTAAACAAGCAAAACTACCCTGGCATTAAGCCAGAGCCTCCTGAACCCAGCCTGGTATGTCCCCAGTAAGCCAATATTACCCGTGACGAAGGCTCTGGGTGCTGGGGAGGGTCAGCATGGGACCGGGACTGGGGAATAGGCCCTGCGGGGCCTGAAAGCAGAGGTGGCAGGGGAGGGGCCAAAGCTGGGACGTCACCACCAAGGGCCCCTGCCGAATGCTCAGTCTGATTCAACGAGCTATTGACCAGGCACTGACAAGGTGTCAGGACGGAGCTGGGCACAGGGACTCCCGAGAAGTGCTGGACATGGCCTCAGCCTGCAAGCAGCCCATGGTCTGGCCTTCTTACACTCCGGCCCACTGCTCTGAGGCCTGTGGACACACAATGTGGCCAGGGTAGGCTGCTGACCCCGGGGACAGCCCGCCAGGCATGCCCTCCCTTCTCCTTCCTTCAGTCTCCCTCTTTTCTCACAAGCACCACGACACCTACCAGCCGGACACGCCTCAAGTGGAGACATAATGGTGACATCACTGGGCTCTCCTAAAGCGAGGGGGCCCACATCTCCGGGGAGTGTCCCAGAGCTGTGGGTGGCGGGAGCTGATGTCCTTCACTCCTAATTCTCAACCCCTTAGTTTGCTGCACCAAAGAGCTCTTTTTTCTAGTGATTTTTAAAGAACTGTTGGTCAAACGAATGGAAGTGACGGACAATACGAGGTCCTGAAGTTCGCAAAGTCTCCTTCTAGACAGCTGACCTCAGATCTCTGCCTGAGACGAGGCAGAGATCTCTGACGCCGCCACAGGAGGCCTGAGCAGCCTCTTCTGAGATCCTGAGTCCTGAAACCATCAAACACTGAACTCCGCCCTCAGGCTCCTGGTACTGGTCTCAGTCCTTCAGAGGCTGCAGGACACCGAGTGGTCCTTAGCTTAAATCCCAGCACTCTTAGACTGCTACTGGAGATGGGATATGAAGATGCCTTTCAGCCCTGTCAACTTTGATCTTGGTTAAGCCAATAGGCTAAAATGTAAGGGAACTTCAAAACTTAGTGAAAACAATAGCGTTAAAGTAGGAGTTTACTGTGGTGCAAATTTTTTTTTGAAATCAACACATAGAGCATGTGTGGGTACGTGCCCCAAAGTCAGACAGGATGGAGAAAGGGAGGAAAGACATCGCACCATGCCTGTGTCCCGTCGGGGGGTGCTTCTTCACACTGTCTCGCTGTCTCTGTGTATTGCTCTCTCTGCATCTGTCAAACTCTCTCGCTCTCTGGTGCACATGCTTTCCAGCAAATAAAAAAGTAACAAAATCTGGAGCGGGCAGGTGGTAGTTAAGCACTGGATTTCCATATGGTGATTGTGGTTCAAGTCCCGGACCCGGTGGCTTGAAAATCACATCGGGTGTGTATGTGCGTGCATGCCCAAAATCCCAGGAGGAGAATGGAGGAAAAGGGATTGTAGCATGGTCATCCCCCAGGGGATGATTTCTCACTTTCTGTCTCTCTCTCTCTTTGGTAAGTTTATATACCCTATGGAAAAAAAAAATAACAACAATAAAAACCCAGTAATGAAATCTATGGATAGTGTTTTCATAATGCACACTTTCCACGGACTTTCTGAAGACTTTGCACATGTCCAGGTGAGTGGACTTGAGAGCATTAGTCAAAAGACAGCAAGCCCACGGGTTTCAGCCCACGAACACACACTCACTAGCTTGTCCCAGGGTTTTGGGCACCGTGCTGCCTTTTGAACTAAATGTGGTCCAGCAAAGAGCTGGAAGATTCACTCAAGTCTTCATGTCTGGCCAAGAGCCACCACGTGCAGAGCTTTGTGTGAAAACAAAAATATTCGACAGTTGACACAGTCTAGGCTTTTGTTTGCTTGCTGACGTTTTGGGATTTTCCTTCTTCACTAAAGGAGGAAAAGGGCTTGATCCATGCTCACCCCCACTCCACGTGCTGAGAATAGAAGGGAAGAGAACCTGTAGGGTGTGTGAGACCCGGATAGCATATGGTCAACCATGGGGCAGGGGCACTGTCCCATCTGGACACACGTAAAGGCATGCACAGCAGGGAGCCCCAGGTTGGTGGCTTGCTGAGCACTCTCTGGGGACGGAAGTGTCTCTCAACACTGGCACTCTTTAGAGTAACCAAGACACAGCAGGGGAAACTTCTCAGTGTCCTCTTGCCTCAAGGTGAAAATGCTCTGCAGCTCTGTCTCAGCACAGCACCTGGCATACGCCTGGTTTTTGCAGGAGCCAATACCCAATGGATTTCTTCTTCTACTACATTCTTATACCCAGAGCAGAGTGTGTATGGGCACAGGCTCTCCTGGTCGCTCCTCAGCATGGCACTAAGAAGTGCACTTCGGGCTTGGGTGTCTCTGCCAATCCAGGAGTAAGGCTCCTACTGTGTGACTTGTCATCCGGAAGCTCAATTACTTTCTTCTTCTTTTTTTTGGAGAGATTTTCGCTATGGGGCGTGTGTGCTCACCAGACAGACAGAGAGACATTAGAGACAGAAAGCGAGAAATCGCCCCCTAGGGGGGATGGTCACGCCGCAATCCCTTCTCCTCCATTCTCCTCTCGGGATCTTGGGCATGCACGCACACACGCCCGGCATGAGTTTTAAGCCACCGGGTCCGGGACGCGAACCGTGGTCGACTACGTGGGAGTCCAGCGACATAGCCATTACGTTAACTGCTGGTTCCCAGGAAGCTCAATTACTTTCTCACCAAGTAACACGCATCTCAACTATGCCGTGATTCTTAGGGAGGATTAAATAAGGTTATTTCTACAAAAGCCAAGCCAATGCTTGGGAAGTGGGAGACTTTTGATTGTTGGCTAAATCTTCATGGATAAAAGTCTCTTTGGAAAGAATAAAGTAGGGCAGATTCCAGTTCAGAATCTGGCTTCTGTATTAAGAATCAGCAACACAGAAGGACCAGGGTAGGCCAGGGAATGTACAAGGGGTCTTCAAACAGTTCACAGAAAACATGTAAAACGAAAACAAAACAAAACAAAAACAAAAAAAACCACTATGCCTAGGTTTTGATTTTTTTTTTTTGCATTAAAAAAAAAATTCATGTTTTTAAATTTATTTTTTCCCATAGGGCGCATGAGCTCGCTGGAGAGACAATGAGACAGAAAGTGAAAAATCAATCCCCCCAGGAGAGATGGTCACACCATAATTCTTTGTCTTTCATTCTCAACATTTTGGGCACACACTCACACACATTGAGGGTGATTTTCAAACCAATGGGTCCAGGACTTGAACCTCTATTGGGCATGTAGACATCCAGAGTCTAGGCACCATGCCACCTGCTGGCCCCAATAAATTCACATTTTAATTCCATTTTGCATGGAATTAAATTTGCAGCCCCCTGGCATATACACACATTCATTCGCCTGAACTTGCCCTACCCACCAACTCAGGCTTTCAGGCAACTCACGCTGACTCCATCACGGGCCAAGAAAGCAACCGACCCTTGGGCAACAGAACTCACTTCAAAGTGTCACCTTCTCCCTCCACCCTTATTTTCCTTCCTTGCTGTTCTCTTCCCAAGCACATGAAGGGGCCCTCATATCAGAACACGGTGGCACTTCCTCTGGCCTGTTATCTCCCTGAGCTAGAAAACACTGCCAGCCTACAGGCCCAACAAAGCTCACCCTGGGAGCCTTCGCCTTTCTGGAAGCTGGAATACCTTTGTGGGAACCACTTAGCTCTGAAGCAGTCTCACCTCTGTCTAACAAGCTGGCCTGGAAGTCCTCTTTAATGACTGTTTTTCAGTTTCCATTGAAAACCAAATAACTTGTAGCCAGGAGAGGGTAAAGACTATTCACACTCAGGAAAAGTTTAAGTTCTGACTTTGGGTGGGATTTGTGACTCACAGCCATCTTTCTCTGTAGGATGGAGGGAACCCACACCAAGACTATTCACACTCAGGAGTTTGAGGGAACGCGTTTAAGTTCTGACTTGGGGTGGGATTTGTGACTCACAGCCATCTTTCTCCGTAGGACGGAGGGAACCCACACTCCAAAAGGTGCAGTGACTTGGTGTAGCCGTGACCACTCTCCCCTGGACAGAATCACCCCTTTTCCCACTCCTGGTGACAGGCGGCACTTCCCCACCCATATTTACAAACTGAATAGTAGCAGAACTATTTTCCCTTGAAGTTTCCAAACAATTTGATCAGAACTAAGTTTGAAATAGAAAGCATTTTGTTCCCACAGGAATCCTTCCTAGTTTTTCAAAACCGCTGAATAATTCCAAGGCGGGGTTCCTCATGCAATAAGCTATTGACCTTGAAGGATCTGCACAGACCTTGATAACTTAGTGGTAGCTCAATCCCTGATTACTTTTGATTCCACACATCCCAGGAGAGTCAAAGGACTTCTGACAATACGCTGTCACCCTGCAGGAGTGGGCCTTCTCACCAACGAGGTGGAAGTGCTGCCCTCGGCCAGGTGGCGGCCATGGAAGGAGGTGTGCAGATCAAGAAGAGAGAAGGGATGTCACTCATAGCAAATTCTAGCTAAGGCCCTGGAGTCAGGAAACACGGTGCCATACAACAGGACTTCAAAAGTTCTTGGAATCAGCCCAGTCTGGTGTGCAACTGGTCGTCTGCTGAACTGCAGTGCTGGAAGCCACATGGCTGACCTCAGGTTTGAATCTTTGGGTTGGCATGGAAATATACCCAGATGCCCACGGTCCAGACCCGCTGGAGGGCCAGGCAAAAGGGATCATGGAGTATCCCTCTTGAAGGTCTCTCCTTTGGCGTGTATACACACTTGATCTCTATCATGAAAATAAATGAAACCAATAAACTTAAAAAAAAAAAAAAAAAGTCTGCAGAGGATCAGCAGGCAGCGTGGTGGTTAAGGTGCTGGACTCCCCCATGGTTGACTGCAGTTCGAGTCCTGGACTCAGTGACTTGAAAACCACTCCAGGCACATGTATGTGTGTGTGCCCAAAGTCCTTAGAGGAGAATGATGAGTCCATGGAAAAATGGAATTGAAGTATGAGTCCATTTTGGTGCGAAACACCTTGAAATCTGGATTTTCCGTGACTGTTTGGAAGACCCTGTGTACTCTAACTCAGGCCGTCTCTTCCACTCTTCCACCTAGGTCTACTTCTCTCCTTGAGAATCATGACCGCTTTGATTCCATCAGGGACGCACATCGGAAGGAAAGATGATAAAAGGCACCAATGCCTTTTGCTAGAGTAAGGCAAGAAGGGGGGACTCATGGCACCCCGAATCCCATGACTGCCCTCAGCACTAACGCCCCAGTGAGGACACTCTGGGCATGTCGGGTAACGGAGCACGTGAACTAGACTCAAGTCTGTGGGTCTGTGGGGACAGGAGACGGGCTGATTATTTGTTGGTTCTGGGAGAGGGCGTTGGCACCAAAATGAAGGGAAAGCTTGCCTGCTGGATCCTTCTCCACAGCACCAGAACCCCAATTTCTAGCTGAACTCAAGGCCACCGCGAGGAAACACTTCCAGCTTCCCTCGCAGCCGGATACGGTCACGTCACACGTGTCCATGACAAAATTCCAGCCAGGGATCGATGCATGGAAGTAGGCCACCAGACGTGTAGGACTGTCCTTAGAGGAGAGAAATGTCCTTCTCGCCCTATCCCTTTCCTTCTGAGGCTGGAATGTGAGCACAGGCTGGGGCCCTAGCAGCCACCGTGGGCCGTGAGCTAGCCTGGGGACTGCAGGCCACACTAGGGAGAGCGAGCAGACCCTGACCCTACTGGCCAGCCTCGCCGGTCACCCTCAGAGTGTAAGAAAGCAAGGGACACATGAATTGGGATTGATTTCATTGAAGACGCGTTGTTTGGGGCTTTTCAGACAATTTTTGTCTGTCTGTGGGTTTTTCATTTTTGTTATTCATTCATTCACTAATTTTTTATATAGCCACCTCCCTGCCCCCCATGAACCATGTACACTCACCAAGGAGAGACAGAGAGAGAAGGGAAGTGAAAAATCACCCCTCAGGGATGATGGCCACACCACAATCCTTTCTCCTCTATTCTCCTCTTAGGACTTGGGGCACATATGCACGTGAACCCAGCGTGATTTTTAGGCCACCAGGTGTGGGGCTTGAACTGCAAAGCCAGCTATGTGGGATCCAGTGTGCCACCTGCTGGTCCCTGTTTTTACTTATTTTCATTTTGGCAGCTTAATCAATCCAATTCAAACAGTTAAAAAAAAAAAAAAAAAAAGAGGCCAGACAGTGGCCCAGCAGTAACACAGAGCTCTCGCTGCTGGCCCAGGGAGGTTCTGGTCCCGAGGTCTTCCTGTACACACTGGCCAGTGTGCGCAGTGCCCAGGATCCTGGCTGCCTGAGGGTGGGGTGGACTGTTGTGTGGAGACCCTGATGGGGTGTCCCCCACCCCTCTCTCTCACAATAAATACAATTTTTGGCAAATAGAAAAAAAGCTAGAAAGATAAAGTAATCACAAATTGGCTAGGGTGCTAAGCAGAAATTAGAAAATGGCAGATTTAATGACTACAGGCAAGTCACAGAAAACCTGAGTAGCCACTCGGGAGAAGTTCTCACAGCAAAAAGAAGGCTTGGAACAGACGGAAGCAGCCTGGTCATCACAGAGGCCTCTCTCGGGTACCATCGGGGCTGTGGGTGGAGGCAGGAGAGGGCCCAGGGAATCTGGGTGAGCAGTGGGGAAGGAGACGTCACCTTCCAGGTCCTGCACGGCCTTGAGAGTTTAGCCCAGACCTGGAGCACCAGAGTAGGAACAAGGGTGGCTGTATGCAGGAACCAGCCCCAGGTGCCCTGCCACCTTGGCGAGGAAGGGAGAGAGGCTCTTTTCCCCTTTTTCTTCTTTATGCCCTGATTATTAAGATACGGTCTTGCTGTGTTGCCTCAGCCCTTTGAGGAGCTGGGACACCACACCGAGCTTTTAGGGCGGGCCGGGAATCGAACCTAGACTTCCCACGGGGCCTCAGCCTGCCGAGCAACAGTGTTGGCACTGCAGCTACAGCTGGGCCTCAGCAAATTCTCCTTTTTGATCTATTTTTTTACAATTTTCATTATTTTATTTATTTACTAATTAAATGAGGGGGGGGAGAGGGAGAGAGGCACCCCGACGGGGTTTTCACACTGCAATCCCACGCCTGGCCTCACCCTGCCAGGCCCATGGGCATGTCCACATCCACCCTCTTGTGCAGAGGAAGGCCTTAGGGCAGGACTCCGAACCTGGACCTTCCCACAGGGCCTCGGCATCACCAAGTGCTTCGTGACCGCTGTGGTGGCTGCCCCGTTTCCATCCCGGCAGGGGAAAGCCAAGGCCACGACACTACAGCCCCAAAAACAACGGTACGAGGCAGGGCCACGTGACACAGGCTTCCAAGAAGTCACGTGGGGACGAAGTAACCTGCCTCCTCAACTAGAGCTGGCATTGGGATGGTCCCTTACCTTACTAAAATGAGCTCGGTACCCTAACTAGCCTGCCAGGTGCAGACCCCTGAAAAGGGCCGCAGGAGAACAGAAAGGGCAAGTGGAAAGGGCACCCAGTGACCCTACTCGGAGGGAAGTCACCCGTTTGCTTCAGTGGCTTGCAGCAGAATTCCCCAGCTGAGGACACTGGGTCTATTTATGGGAGCCTCAGGTCCATTTCAAAACACATGCCAATTAGCTTTCCCTTTTCCACGACCTCAACAGCACCTGTGACCCCAGACAGTCCTCTTGCAAATGCATACAAGGTCAGTCCGGGTCCGGCAGGCAGAGCGTGTGGCCGATCCATCACCACTCGTTACAGAAACCTCCCGAAACACCTGCCTCGCCGTGCTGAGGCTCGTCTGTCCTCAGACACAGGGAGCCACGGGGACACAGGCAAGCAGGCTGCTTGGAAAGCAGAAGGCTCCTGCAGCTTCTCATCACGTGCCAAGCATCCTCTGAAAGCTCTCGGCCTCCGACTGACAGTGAAGACTGGGTGGCAGGGCAGACGCTAACTGGGTCTGGACTCTATCCTGGGTAGGAGGTGCTAAGGAGGAATTCTGGCTGGGCTGGTAGGTAGGGAAGGCACCGAGATCGTGAGATCGTGAGATCGTGAGATCATGAGCTTCTGACCGCACCACACCTTCCATCCCCTCCAGCCGGGTCTCTGGCCCACAGAAGGCGCTGACTTGAAGTCTTCAAGGACATGAGACATCTGTCGCTCCCGCCTGTGCTCTCCCTTGGGCTGCGAGACCTAGCAGGGAGCTCTCACCTGCGGGACTTGCCCCAAGGCCTGTAGCCTTCCTCCCGACAGAGGCCACGTAGCTGAAATCTCCAACACATCAACGCCCGGCGGTAGGTGGGCTTCCCTGCTCTTGAACCTGAGCACACACATTCACATTCCATCCCGAGCAGGCCTTCTCCAATGCCGATCCAAGTTTCCAGGGGGACATTTTAAAGGAGAAGTAGATTTCAAGTAAATGATTGCAACTTATCGAAAATAATGTGCTACTTAGCGTCTGCGGCAAACATCCTGGCAGGCGGCGAGGGGAAGCGGCACTGCAGCAGATGGGAGCGATTAGGCTCTGATTTTCAGACGGCTTTTTTTTGTTGTTGTTACTTTCACATCCTGGTGGGCTGGAGAACTGGGGAGAGGAGGGGTCTCTGGCCCATTCCTTCTCTCTGTGCACCTGAGGTGGAGCTCCCCCATCCGGCACTTTCCCACTGGAGGCGCCCAGCCCTGGGGGGGTACAGGAGTCTCCGCACCTCTCCCCATCAGAAAGCATTCGGCACCACAAGGCACTGGCTACACACAGGGCTGACAGGGAGACGGATGAGGAGCTATCTTAATTTTCCTTTAAAGATTTGCCTCCTGAGGCTGGGCCTTATTTATTGTGGTTCTTACCATATGAGAAGATTTAACAACAATCAGAGAAAAATGGAACTTGGGGCCAGATGGTGGTGGAGTGCTAAAATGTGATGGTCTGTGAGGCAATCCCACATGGGGAGGTTCCCGGTTCAAGTCCAGCGACTTCTTTGTGTGTGCTAGACATGGGCTGGCCCGTGATCGAGGCAGGCTAAGGCTGGGAGTGGATCATGGCATCGAGACCCCGTTGAGGCTGCTAGCTCTCTCTCTCGATCTTTCTTGCTCTCTCTACATGGGAGAAACAAATAAACTTGAACAAGGAGTTGCAGAGGGATTATTTTGGCACAACATCATTTTGAAATCCATGTGTGCTTTTTGCAGAACTTTGTAAGACCTCTTGTTTTTATCTGAAAAAGCGTCTATTTTCTTTCCCACCAAGTACGCCTAACGTCTGTCCTAGCCCACAGAATCTGCTCCGGAAACTCTGCTAACTGTGCCAGCAGCCAGCAGCCCACATGACCTGCCTGGGCACCTCAATGGTACTCTCTGAGTCACACTCCGGACTCTGGAGAGCCCCCAGCAAGCAGCAGTACTCCTCTGATGAAGGCACTGCGGCACGGCGTGCTCAGCACCCAGGGAGCCCGCTGCAGGAGGGAGAGGGAACTCTGCCTGTCCTGCTTGCTCAGAGGCCCTCGCAGAGGCTCAGGGAGTCTGGAATAACAGGCACACGGTAACCTTAGAAGCCCAATGTGCTTCTCTTTCTCAGCACTGCCTGCTTTCCAGCATGCTGGGCTTAGCTCTGCCAGGCTGGTGGTATCCACTTATGTTCAGTGACAGTCTTACAGCTCAGTCACAGTAAAAGTCCCTTAGCCTTACGAAGCGTCTCAGGCCTGCACGCACTTACCAGGACTGCCCCCCTTCAAGGACCCGGGTTCTTCCCTGGCTCGACTGCTTATTTAACAAAGCACACTGAGCATCTGTGCTCTGCCAGGACCTGTGTTTATGCTGGGGTGATCCAACCAGAACTAAGACAAGTTTACAGAATCACGGGAGAAAGAGCTCTACGAGGGAGCCTCAAAACATTTGTGGAAAATGGGATACAAATTTATTTTCATGCAAAAATATTTTGAAATCTATGCATAGTCTTGTTTTACTTTCTTCTGTTTTTTTTTTGAGTTTGCCAGAGAGCACACGTGCTTGCCAGAGAGAGGAGAGAAAGCAATCCTCAGTGGGGCGTGGTCATGTCCACCCCTCTCCATCCCCTCAGGATTTGGGACATGTGTGCACACATGTGCCTGCTGTGTTTTTTAAGCTGTTGTGACCAGGATTCAAATCACTGATTGGCCACGTGGGCTGATCGCTACCAGGCCATGGGCTGACCCCATAGTTTTCTTTTTTAAAGAATTATTTATTTAATCTCATTTATTATTATTATTATTTCATTTGCAACAGGGCATGGACACTCACCAGAGAGAGATGGGGGTGGAGGAAGACTGAGAAAGCAAGCTGATGGGTTAAGGACTCGAACCGCAGTCAGCCATGTGGAAGTCCAGCACCTTGGCCACCATGCCATCTGCAGGCCCCCACCCCAGAGTTTTATAGACTACCCATTCTCCTTGAGCTTTTTGAAGAGCCCCTCATATGCAAAGGAGAATTGATACATGCAAGAGCAATGTGCTCTGGGAAAACTTTCTTTTGTGGGAATTAAACTTTATAAATAAACTTGTTGAAGTTGAGCTCATTTGCTTGTATTCTTACCAAAATATCTGGGGTATTATTAACCCATTCATTCAGACTGGGAAACAGACATGGAGTTGCAACGGCCCAAGGACACACACGCAGCTGTGCAGAGGACCAAATCCAGGGCTTTGCCCTACCGCACAGCTGCCTCCCATCAAGGTGACAGCAAGGTGACAACACACACTGTACCCTGAAGGATAAAAGGCTCGGACCTCCAGGAGCAGCTGGCAGTGTTCGCAGGGTGGGGACGTTTTGTAGAATTCCACCTCTACTCTCCCCAACTAGCCTAGACCAACAGAAACTCCTTCTGGCACACATGTGCTTTTCCCAGCTTCAATGCCTTCTAACTGAGTGTCTTAAAATAAACCCCAAACTCACAATACTGTTTACATACCACACTGTGAAAACTTACAGTTGTGCAAACACTTTTGTAAAAGTGGATTTGACTTCACTTTTTGTGACAGGAGATGTGCAGGGGAAACGAAAGTTGCTCTGTCTGGTGATGAACGGCATGGTATGAGTTACGAGACCTTGGGCTCAAAGGTTTCACGTTACTCGGCCAGTGACAGCCTTCATGCCAGGCTCTGTTCCCAATTTGCGAACCAGAAGAGTGGGGCACCTCTCTGCCTTCACATGCTTCCAAAATGACATGCAGGCTCATAGCAAGAGCCAGAAGAAAGGCATTTTGAAGTCCTCCAACCCAAAAAGCGCCTAGCACGTGCATTAAGATTGTTGAACATATAAATACATCTTTCTTTTTCCTAGAAAAAAATGCACATTGTAAAGAATCAGCTCAACTTTCCTCCTCATCTTCAAAAATTATTTCGAAACAGATGGTGGGGCCATCACAACATTACAAAGAGAGCCAGTAACGCTAAGGCTGCTAAGCTGATGCAAGTCATGCCTATTCCCTTTCTCTTGATAGAGGGGATCCCAGAGAACTGACTTCAGTGTAGGCCCAAAGATTTCTTCTTCAGGTAACCTTATTTGTACAGTTTATTTATATCTTCTGAGAGAAAGAGAGAGAAAGAGAAAGGGGCCAGCAGGTGTCGTAGTAGTTAAGGTGCTGGACTTCCATGTAGCTGACTGTTGTTTGAGCCCCAGACCAAGCGGCTTGAAACTCACACCAGGGGACTGTGTGTGTGTGTGTGTGTGTGTGTGTGAGCACGCGAACACGCGCATGCCCTGAATCCTGAGAGGAGAATGGAAGAGAAGGGATTGTGGTATGGCCATCCTTCCTGGGGGGTGATTTCTCACATTCTGACTCTCTGGTGAGCGCACATGCCCTATAGCAAAAAATCTCTTTAAAAAAAGGAGAGAGAGAGAGAGAGAGAGAGAGAGAAAGAGCACTGAGAGACACCCTCCCCGCAACAGGATCCTCACACCACGATCCACCCCCAGTTGCTCAGACAGTTCAGGTGACGGTGTGTGCACGTGTGCGTGTGCCCAGGTGTGCATGCACTCAGACACACACAAACACACCTGGCATATTCAGGGAGGTCTCAGAACACCAACCTGGGGCGTTTCCCATGTGGGTCAGGTTGCATCGCCACTGAGCCACCCCCTCAACCCCGGCAAACATTTAAGCAATGCCTCTGGTCTAAAAACTCACGACAGCAATGACATATCAGAGAGCAGGCGGCTATTCAGCCTTTAAGAGTCAGGAATACGAAGAACTATGAACAAAATGGGAAGCAGAGATTTTCCTAATTCCTCCCTCCCTTGGTGCAACTACTGCAGTCCCGTGGTTGGTAGGGCCCTGGGTTTGTAAAACCGCCACGGTGGGAACCGACGCACGGCAGAATCTCTGGAATGCAGCATTGATGCTCAGGTGTTCGTCCCTTGACTCTAAAACTCCTGAGATTGTTTTAAAGATGCTAAAGTGAACAGTGAGGTGTGGTTTTCCCACTGACTCTTCTGAGAGTCAAGCTCTCATTCAGTTCACATGTAGAACAAAGTCCCTGCTACTTATTCGCACCTTCATCTTTTGAATAGCGGATCTCTTTCTTTCTGTCACACACACACACACACACACACACACACACGCACAGTGCACACAAGCATACAACCTCAGGATCCAGCCCAGGCATCCAGTCTTAAATTTCAGCCCAGATTTAGAAGCTCCAGCCATATACACAATGACAGATATACTGAACTCACAGATTCATTAATCCCTTCCATTTAAAAAAGGGAAAGTTAATCATTGCACATCAAAGAAACCTTTCGTTGCTCAAATTAGGCTTAAAACGGTGCAGTCATTTTTCATAGCTCTGTTTCAGTGTGCAACACCCTCCATGGTTCCTTTCGAATTTTTCTTAAGACTGTAAATTAATTTAAGTTCAGGAGAAGAAGCAATCCCCCTGGGGGTACTAACCCATCCGCTCGGAAAATATGCTGATCTTTTAAGAGACAACTATTTTCCTACAAAAGGTAAAGGGGAATGGAAAATGAAGAAGGAATAAGAAAAAGAAGGCCAGGAAATGATGATGGGAGGAAAGACAACAGACACAAAGAGGGAGAGAAGAGAGCTCTCAAGATCTTTGTGGACCAAGAGGCATCCGTGGACAGGGGTCCTGAAGGAGGGCCCACGGCACAGCGTCCTCTCGTTGAGTCCAGGCCACGCGGCCCTCCTAACGCACTGTGAGGCTCTGCAGTGTCCCCGTCCTGCCTATAGCTGGCTGTGCCCTTTACACCTAAGGGACACCTGTGCTCCTGGGCAGCTGAAGTCTCCATTTTGCAGGACAGGTAAGGAAGATGCAGGAGAAGCAACCACTTCTGCTTCCACTCAGGGAAGACACGTGCGTTTCCGCGGTGAGCAAGTGGCGGTACATGCCCGATCACTTCCACCGTGCGTCCGCTCTTGGGTAGGCCCCCTTTGTACGGAATTCTATGAATTAATTTATTCATTCACTAAATAAGAGAAAAAAAAAATCCTTGAATCCTTACTATGATGTCAGACTGGTTCTGGGGACGCGGAATGAAAAGACAACAAGCCTGCTTCAAGGACATGGTGATTTCACAGAGAAAAGAGGACAACTTCCCCAGTCGCCAGCCCTCCAAATGCAGCCGGGTGTGCCCAGCCTGGGGGGCTCTTGGGTAGGCCCCCTTTGTAGGAATTCTTATGAATTAATTTATTCATTCCTAAATAAGAGAAAAAAAAAATCCTTGAATCCTTACTATGATGTCAGACTGGTTCTGGGGACGCGGAATGAAAAGACAACAAGCCTGCTTCAAGGACATGGTGATTTCACAGAGAAAAGAGGACAACTTCCCCAGTCGCCAGCCCTCCAAATGCAGCCGGGTGTGCCCAGCCTGGGGGTGAGTCAGCTGGACTGGACTGCAGCGCTGGTGGTCACACAGCCGGCCCCCAGTTCAGATCCCAGTTGGCCTGAAAGCATGCTATGTGTACCCACACGGACTCCCAAGATGCTGGGGAGCTGAAGGGCAGGGAAGAAGGGGCCTGGAGTAAGAAGGCCTTGTTAAAGGGCGTGTCTCCCCTTCTGCCCCTCCCTTCCTCACACGCGTATGCACTGCAGACACAGCAGTGTGGCAGAAGCTATTAGCAGCTCACCGAAGGCCTCTGATTGGATTATTGCGACTAATCAGTTGGACATTCATCCTTGCCTCCTTACTCCAGGGTCGCTGCCACACAGTCAGATGCGCAAACAGAGCCCAGCGTATGCTCATGCGGAGGGTGGAAAGGCCAGGTGCACGTGTTTGCCTATAATCGTTGCGGTGCTCACTCTGTCCTCACGCCATTAAACCCAGCGACCATTTGTAGGATTTAAACACAGGCCACGATGAGGCAGAGCCTCAGCTCAGCATCTGGGGACAAGACACCCTACCCAACAGGGCTGGGCATCCCCGAGTGCACCCAGCAGGGATGGCGCCAGCCTGGGTTTGCAGACAGCTGTAAAAAGTGCACGTCCTCCTCTGTGAGCGGAAGGGCCTCGCTGCAGGCTGCACCCGGCCACAGGCTGCACAGCAGCCGGCCAGGGCTGCTGGGGAGAGGGAAAGGTACTTTTGAGGCTTCTGTGGCTTTAAAGCAAACCTCTGAGTATGAGAAGGCATTCACGTGGTCCCCGAGGGCATGGCTTCCCTGTGGTTGGGCACTCTTGAATCTGCGGCTGTGGATTTCACCACACTCTCAACTTTGTCCCACCAGAACCCTTCTGAACTTGACCCTCAAGACAACATGCCGCTGTGCTCGCCTTCCAGACCCGTGCAGAACGCAGAAAGTCTGATGCAGGATCTTTCACTCCACGAACTCCCATGGGGGGTCCTGGAGGCACAAGTCTCAGACTCTCGAACTCTTACAAGGCTCCTTCCATTAGCATTAACAGGAAAGAAACTGCAGTACTGAGCCCCCAGCACAGAGGCTGAGAAGCAGCTGCAGTCGACTCTCCACGTCTCGCCCACCCTGGACCCTAGGTGAAACTGAGACCCCAGGCCCCTAAGCCAGCTTCCTCAACATGGAGATACCCAGATCCCAAGCAGCCATAATTCCACACATAAACAACCCTTGCTAGGCAGGAAGCACACAGCAGACGGTAATCAGCTTATCTAACAGAACAGGCCTCTCTTGCTAACACAGGGGAGGATTAGCAGGCTTGAATTACAGCCGTGAAGTGGAATCAAGGCCTGGTCCACACTGGCAAAGGATACCGTACACTCCTGCTGGGCACGGGGCGTTGGCGCAGTGTGATGCACCTCCAGGGGATCAGCCGGAAACGGTTGCAATGGAATTCCACTGGAGAGGGCGACTGAGATGTGGAGAAAGCCAAGCACCATGGAAGGAAGATTAGAGTATGGCTGGGATCTCTGTCCGCAACTCCTTCCAGTCTTTGGGACTGCTCAAAGTGAATGCATTTGCGATGATTTTTCTGGTCCATTTAAAACAGAGTATCCCGGGCCAGCAGGTGATGTGGTGGTTAAGGACATTGGACTCCCACATGGGTGACTGTGGTTCGAGTCCTGGACCTGCCAGTTTGCGTTCTCACACCTTCCCTCTCTCTCTATCTCTCACTGGTCAGATTGAAATAAACGAATAAAGTTAAATAAAATAATTCTAAAAAAAAAGGAGTATTCCCTAAATCATAACAAAGGACCTCTTCCCTGGCTTGGCCACACCTGTCTGCGGCACCTGCAGTTCGGAGCCCACAGCCTCAGTTCACAGTGCTGGCTACGGCTTGGGGTATACAAGTCCATGGCACTGAGCGGGGGAGAGCTGACATGGCGATCTCGAAGGAGTGTGTTCCAGGACTCCGGAATAAGTACACAGGGCTCAGGTGGTGGCACAGTGGTCATGACACCTGGGCAGAACCTTGGTTCGTGTTCCAGAACCTGAGCACAGGGAGAGCCATGTGCTCATGGTCTAGGCCAGCCGGGGCTGGGGGTGGATCGCAGCATGGGACCCCGTGCAGGGGTGCCTGTGTCTCTACCATGGAAAAAAAGGTGAACAGACTTGAAAACAACAGCAACAAAAATGAGTAAATCCTTTTAAGAACCCATCCTCACCTGGAAGATGCTGACACCAAACTACCGTAGATGGCGACTACCTCTTGACTCCCAGAGAGACTCCCCACCTCACCCGAGGGTCCAGCTTTTAGTCATATGTCCGCCAGAAGGTCCCTCTGAACTGCTCAGTGAATGCCATGAAATGAGACTTCTGGATTTTCTGGAAGCTTCCCAAAGGACCCCTGTGCCTCGTGTGAAAAGGAAAACGCTTCACTTGTCTCTGGTTCTGTCATGAATTTGTGAAGAACTTCTCTTGGGGTCCTCCTCACAGCACCAACTCAACGGCTCCACGCCTTCTCTTCTAGAGAAGTAGCCATAGCCCCTTTGGAATTCGTTTTTGTCTTGCCTTCTACCCTTTTCTCCTATTCATATTTCTTGGAGATGAAATAATCCACAGGGGACAGGGTGGCCGGAAGGGCCTCCACTGACGAGAGTAGGGGAAAATAATGCCCCTGACTTTCCCGACTTCTGTCCTCTCGCGGCAGGTCAGCTGCGCTCCCACTGCAAATACGTCCCTTGCCTCCCCCCAGCCAGATTCCTGGGGCGCCTAGGTGCCCCCCCTGCCCCGCCCCACCCATGTCTACTTCTCCTCAGCAAATCCTCCTCAGCTGAATCCCGCCAATGCACTTGGAAAGAGCAGACCACCCTGGGTGACATCATGAACCCCTTTCGATAGAATCGATGGTGAAGAGGGCGCCATGATTTCGAATCTATGAGTCTAGGGCCAGCGAAGGGGCAGGTAGTTAAGGCAGCTGGATCCCACGTGGTTCATTGCATGGTTCGAGTCTCAGATCTTGCAACTTGAAACACACACTTGGTGGATATGTGTATGTGCCCAGTATCCCAAAAGGAGAACAGAAGGGAAAGAACTGTGACATGACCATGCCCCGGGGGTGGTTTCTCTTTCTCTGTCTCTCTCATACTATCCCCCTGCAACCCCAGAAAAACAAAAGAAAATGAAAAAGAATAAGAAAGGAAAGAAAGTCCGGGTCTAGATAAGAGTTTTCTCATCAGTTGCACCCCATTCCACACTGTCCTATCCCTCGGGGCACTGATCCTGAGCTCCATGATCTCACGTAGGAAATCAAAGGCCCAAACTATCAAAGTTGTAAACAACCGGTAAGTGCCTAAAACCAACTGCTAAAACAATGTTCTAGCCTGACTGCTAGAACACACGAAGATACATACTGGAATACCGAGCCGCGCTGGTCAGTTGTCAGTGTGTCGGGCACTCTCCGTGGAGAGCAGAAGACGAGATGGCATGACATCAAGAGGGAGAAGGCCAGCCTATGCCGAGTGGTTCAAGGAGCCAGAGTCCACGTGGCCAGCCATGTGGTTCAAACCTTGGTCCTGGTGGCTTAAAAAACCCACTGGGCACTTATGCACGCCCTCTAGCTCTGACAGGGTGGAATGAGGACAAGGGACCGTGGTGTGACCGTGCCCCCTGGAGGACGCTTTCTCCTTCTCCCTGTCTCTCTTTCTCTGGTGACTGCATACACCCCCTGGCAATTTAATAAAGAAGAAGAGGTATATTGGCTTTATTCAAGAGCCAGGCCAGGGAAGAAGGGTTCTATTTGAGTGACATGGTGCCAAGGATTCTTTGAGAGATTTAACTTCATTCTAAAGAGCGAGCAAAACCAGACTGGTCTCCAAAACCGTGCCCCCGACACAGAGAGGCTAAGCAGAAACCGCTCCTGGTGGGACACAGCCACAGAAAGCAAAAGGGAGCCAAGATCTACCCAGGGTGACCTTGGGGAAGAATTCTGTGGCTCGGACCGCACGATAGCTCCAAAGCCGAGGGCCGGGTTAGTAGGGCTGGAGCACAGAGCTGACTCTGATCCCATCCGAGGAACCAGACACTGAGCGGGGGCGCCTTGCTGGGTCTGAGTCAGCACCCTCCCCTGACGGGCCTGACCGTGTATCACGAGCCAGGCGTGCACTCAGGTTGGCTTAAATGCTAAGTTCTGCCAGCTCGGCTCAGAGTCCCTGCCAGCCCTGCAGGTCATCCCTGGAGCCGTCCAACCAGCCTTTCAAACCTCATTCTGGTGTCTGTATCCCAAATCACGCAGAGCCGCAAGATTCCCCAGTCTGCGTGGCCCTGAGGGGGAAGGTGGGAGGACAGGAGTGGCCGCACTGCTCAGGGACGCTCCCAGCTGCCAGTCCAGTCTACCGTGGTCTTCCGGACTGATACGCGGCCGTGGGAGCCTGCAGCACTGTCTGCAATGGGGTGAGTTAGTGCTATCCATACAACGGGCCACTGCCTTTTCCTTCCCAACCCGCTGTGACCGTTACAAACACGCTCTCTGTGAAGCCCTCTTGGATTTCTTTTCTTCCCTGGCATCTTAAATGGCTCCATCAAATGAGCATGCTTTCAGAGTGGCTGTAGTGAGTAGCTAGAGATGGTGGTGTATTTTTGGCTAGGATTTAACAATGTCTCCAAGGATTTTTTCATATAAAATAAACAAAATGAGACCAGCAGATGCCATAATGGTTACATTGCTGGACTCCAACATGGCCGACTGTGGATTGAGTCCTGGATCTGATGGTTTGAAACTCACACCTGGGCATGTGCGTGCGTGCTTGTCCAAAATCCCAAAAGGAGAATGGAGAAGGGATTGCAGCATGGCCATACCCCCTGGGGGGTGATTTCTTGCTTTTTATCACTCTGTCTCATTGGTGAGTACACATACCCTATAGCAAAAAATCTCTCCCTTAAAAATAGGTAACATGTAAATATAAATACATGTATAAATGTTGCTGAGCCCCAAGGTCCAATAGCAAAGAATTCTGGCTATTTGGGTTCTACACACACTGCGGTGCTGGTGAAAAACACTGCCCAATGACAAGATTTGGCTGTTCCCAAATCTTGTATTTACTTATTTAGTTTTGAGTTTCCTATTCGGAGGTAAAATGGATTTTGCAGCAGGGCCCTCGCATAAGAGCTATCAGCTGCTTTCTTGAGAAAGGGTACACAGACAAAAGGGCTGCTTAGATTCTTAGGACAAGTTGTGTTGTTTTTTTTTTTCCCTTTTTTTCTTCTTGGGGTAGGGCCCAAACTTGAATTCAGCTCTATCTTCTGAGTTTCAAAGATCTCCAGTTTCTGCATTCCATTCCCCTTCCCTCATGCCTGCCCAGCCCCCTTCCAGCCTGGAGGCCCAATCTCCCTCCCAGGCAGACAGGTCTGGCGGGGGCAGATGGGTAATTTTTCCTTTCAGCTTTAATGGCTGCTATTAACAATAAGTTGCCCTGCCCTCCTAATGGCTCAACTTCCAGCTTTTTCTCTGATTGCCTATGAGTAACTCTGTGTCACATGAGCTGTGTTTAACAGAGGTGTAATAAATGCCAAAGAAGAAATATTACCCAAAATAAAAAATCGTTTGTCCCAGTGTGGCTAGGATCTCATGACTTGCAACAATGTTCATTTCAGCTTCTAGTGCAATTTCCATTTGCATTCCTCTTTTTTTTTTTTAAGGGTCTCTGGGGGCTTTAAAAAAGCTGTTTAAGAGAAAAGGCAGAAAGACGCAGTGACTGTCAAGTAAGTGGAAGGAGTTCGTGATCCAGACAAACAAATGCAGAGTGCAGGCCACAGACAGACTGCCAAGAAGACCCTCCGGGCAGTGGGGACAGAGACAGGTAGGCTGAAAGCTAATTACCGGAAGCCCGCCTTCAGTGAAAGGCATCCGCCTTCCTTGGTGAGGTTCCGAGCATCCGCTCTGGCACCAGGAGACAGAGCGAGAAGGAAAAGCTGAACAGCTCCCCTCACCACCACCCAACACACACACCCGCAGGGCAAGAAAGATATCAAGTTCTCATTTAGTTGCAAGAAAACTCTGCTCTCCTTTTGACCGCTTCTAGTGCAATTTCCATTTGCATTCCTCTTTTTTTTTTTTTAAGGGTCTCTGGGGGCTTTAAAAAAGCTGTTTAAGAGAAAAGGCAGAAAGACGCAGTGACTGTCAAGTAAGTGGAAGGAGTTCGTGATCCAGACAAACAAATGCAGAGTGCAGGCCACAGACAGACTGCCAAGAAGACCCTCCGGGCAGTGGGGACAGAGACAGGTAGGCTGAAAGCTAATTACCGGAAGCCCGCCTTCAGTGAAAGGCATCCGCCTTCCTTGGTGAGGTTCCGAGCATCCGCTCTGGCACCAGGAGACAGAGCGAGAAGGAAAAGCTGAACAGCTCCCCTCACCACCACCCAACACACACACCCGCAGGGCAAGAAAGATATCAAGTTCTCATTTAGTTGCAAGAAAACTCTGCTCTCCTTTTGATAATAAGCAAAAAAAACACTTCGATGATTTTCAAATAGTAGCTGGTCGAAGCTGTTCCAATCCCAGAGAAAAAAGCAATAAACACTGAAATCCCCAGGCGCTCCCTGGTAGATGTGGGTAGGAAGTCTAGCAAACCCTCCAGGTTTCCTGGGAGAGGGAAGACGGTGGTAGAGGGAGAGTGGGGGCGGGTGGTAGACTCCCAGAAGGCCTGCGAGCCAAGTGCGCCTCTCCTCTGAAGGCTGGAGCTGAAGACAAGAGATTCAGAGTTCCCACTTTTTGGTGCATCTTGCTGAAAAGACCTGGCCAGACACAGCACAAGAGGCGGTCCTCTGAATGTGTCTACACTGCTTGGCCCTGGGCCCCTCTCCTGGGGGTGCCGGCCCTCCTCCTGCCTATGTGATGAACTCTGGGCCCCTCTTCTGGCAGTGCCGGCCCTCCTCCTGCCTATGTGATGAACAACCCTCCGGGCAACCCCAGGAAGGAGACCAGAGCCATGGCCCACATGGTGGTGCTGGGACTAGACCTCGGAGATGCACGTCCTCAAGGACGGTCTCAGTGACAGTGACCAGCTGGCTGAAGGTCTACGCTGGGCACCTGTTCCCTAAGTCTTCAACCCGAGCGAGAGCTTCGAGGCTACAGAATGTCACTCGCACCTGTCCTGCACACACAGCCCATGCTCTGACCATCGGCAGCCACGAAGGGGAGGACCAGTTCTCTGGGGCCCATTTAACAAATGAGCAGGTGAGACTCCAGCACATGGCCTTCATCAGGGGCAGGGCGGTTTCCGTTTCCTTCGTAGCAACTTCTGTGCTCTGAATTCTTCTCTTGCCTTACACTTTCCTCCTCAGGACCAGAGTCAAAGATGATTTTTTTAAATTTAATTAATTAATTTATTTATTTTGCCATAGTGCACACACTCCCTGGAGAGAGACACACACAGAGAGAGGGAAAGTGACAAATCACTCCCGAGGGAGTGTGACTACACCACAATCCCTTTTCCTCCATTCTCCTCCTGGGATTTTAGGAGTGCACACACATGCAAGTGGCGTCATTTTTCTCTCCCTTTCTTTCTTTCTTCTTTCTTTTTAAGACTTTTTAAATTCATCATTATTATTAGTTTTTTAATTTGACCAGAGAGAGACACAGAGATGGAGAGAGAGGGAAAGTTAGGAAGCAAGTCACCAGGTCCAGGACTCAAACCACTGTCAGCATGTGGGAGTCCAGTACCTTAACCACCATGCTATCTGTTGGCCCCTACCTGGCATGATTTTCAAGCTGCCAGGTCCAGGACTTGAACAGTGGTTGGCCATGTGGGAATCCAGCACCATAACCACCACGCCATCTGCTGCCCCCAGATAAAACCACTTCTAACAAGAAACGTAATGTGTCTTCTGCTTAGCTTTGTATGGATCAGGAAATGAACTCAAGTTCAGACTCATGATTTGGGGTCAATCTCATTTGATCCCTGTGAGATTCTTCATGATCCCCTTAAAACCGTAAGCCAGCACATTCCATTTATTTGTAAGGGCATCCAACCTCATGTGCAAGTTCTGGCAAGGAATCTGATCTTAAAATCAATTTGAATGAATATCTTAATGAAAATATTCTTATCTCACTCCAATAGGTTGACAATACCCAGGCATGGGGGAGTGGGAGGGGTGAGGCAGAGGGAAGTGGCAGGGAGAGGGGTTCTTTCAGTGAAGGTGGTGAGGCACTATCTGCGAGCTGTTTTATTCTCGCACCTGCTACCACTGCGGGAACCACTCTATCGGGGACCACTGGGTTTTACACGACAGAAAGGCGTTGTTAGCTATAAATCCAAGACACATTTCGGAAACATTTAAAGGAGCAAAAAGTAAACTTATAAAGCAGTACTCGGCTTCCACAAGGACCCAAAGAACATTCACAACAGGGACCCCTTCTTAATGATCGGGTCCCTCCACAATGGCATCCTGGGTTACCCTGCAGGCCCGTGTCCCAGACTTTCTGCGTTGGGATGTAGAATAAGGTGGGCAGTCCGGTGTTTGGGAAGAAGACATGCCGTGGACTGAGAATGCAAGTCCTATCTCTATCACTTCCTGGGTGGGTGGCCTTGGATAACACCTCAGAACCTGTTTTCTCAAAATAAATCAAGTCGGTTGTGGTCATGGCAGAGTTTTAAGCCTTTGGTACGTGGCTAATGGGGGATAGATGGTAGGTTTCTCACCTCTCTTTTCATGTCCTTTTTAATAGTGTGATTCAGAAGAGGGCTAACTGATGGCTAGCCTCCCCTGGATGAGAAAAACTGTGTTTGTTAAGTAGGCACATCTGACATTTAAAAAAAAAAAAAAGTATATATAGAAAAACCCAAACATACCCTCCCCTTCAGAAGATGCAGAGTTAAACTACATTCTGGTTCAACAACAAGAGTCCTTCATTTGAAATCTTGTTCTATTTAAATACCCTGTGGTTTTTAGCTGCAATTTCATGTTTTGCTTAATTGTCCAGAGTGGCAGATGTGGTTTTTGTGTTAAATTTCTATCCCATCTGTTTCTCTGTGCCAGAAATGCATGTGGAAGGTGCTGGGACTTATTTCATGAGGACGGGCCTCAACTACACTTGCAATAACAAACGTACAGACTTGACAGTGGACCAACGCTGGCTTGGCAGTGGGTTCAGAAAGCCCATTCTTCAATGTTTGTGCTGTCTCCCACTTTTCCACTCTCCCCTTTGCTCCAAATCAGAATTCTTCCACCATGACTAATGAAGAGATAGATTTCCTTATGCAACTAAGAGCGGACACGTCCCTGGTGCTCAGCAACATCGGATGCAGACAGACAGACGCAGACCACACCCGCCCGGCACCCCTTCCACCGTTCCTTTCTGGCCTGGATGTGTGCATATGCCTCCTTGTCTTCTCCTCCTTGAGGGAGGCACTGGTAAAACTTCTAGGATAGAAAGGGAACCCTCTTAGGGGCCAGCAGCTGGCATGATAGTCAAGGTTCTAGATCCCACATGGCTGACCAGAGTTCACGTCCCAGACCCAGCGGCTTGAAAATTACACTGGGCGCGTGTAAGTGGGTGCCCAAACTCCCGGGAGGAGAATGGAGGAGAAGGGATGGTGGCATGGCCTCCCCCTGCCCCCAGAGGGGGTGATATCTCACTCTCTCTTGCTCTGTCTCTGTTTGTCTCTCTCCAGGATGAGTGTACATGCCTTATAAGAAGAAAAACAATTAAAAAAAGGGAGCCCTTCTATTCTCAACAATGCCAAATAGGCTGGCATTGCTGGCATGGGAGGTGTCCAGTCTCACGGGGCCCACAGTCAAAGGACCTGTGTTTGGTTTGATGTTCTGACGTCACCATTTTGAATTCTTTAATAATTTTGCATGTTTTCAATTATACTGGACACACAAATTCCATGTAGTCAGCCCTACCTCCAAATGTACTGTTTTTATTAAAAATAATTCTGTAAAACAACAATGAGACAATTGAAACAGAAAAAAACATGTTCTACTCGGGCACACGGTATCTGAGTTCCATGAACAAAACAGAATTAAAGACTAGAATTAAATATGATTATTCTGGTGCACAAAATTTTGAAATGCACAATTTGAAACATGTAGTTTTTTCTTGAAATTATTTTTTCATGAACCTCTTAAAGATGCCTCCTATTTTCTGTTAGGCTCAATGTCTGCGCCACCACGTTCTAGCTTTAGAATACTTTTAGAAAATGTGTTACAGGTTACAAAAAAATAATAATAACATAACATAAAATTTCTACAATTCATTCTTAAATTGAGACCCACTGATAGGCCCTGGACCTCATTGGCCCTGGGACTGGGAACCAGCCTCTGGCTCCGCCCCCTCAACCTCCGGTCCCGCCCCCTCAGCCTCCGGCTCCGCCCCTTCAGCTCCAGCATCAGTCACTCATTGCCTGAAGAGCACAGTGTGCACCTGGCCTGGTGTTCGGCTGACGTTCCTTGAAAACGGGTGTGATGATGATAATATTGACAATACTATCTGCACCTCATTACGAATGAAAGGAAGGAAAAACTGAGATGGGAAAAACAAGTGCTTCACAAGCTGTCCAGAGCGGCAGGCACCCTGCCATCTGCCATCGATGCCCACGCCCTCCCTTCAGCTCCGTGCGTGACCAGCCACGCTGAGCGCCTCCCAGGCTCCATCGCCCTAGCTTGTCATCTCCCCTTTCTCTGCTTCTGGGTACCCTGCTTGAACGACATCACACACTTCAACACAGTATCCGCTGACACCTGGCGGGTCACACATTTATTAAAAATCGTCATGGCCATCATTTGTCCTGCTGCCGCCTTCTTGCCAACCTGGAGCTACCGACCGCATTCGGAGCTTGGCTAGGGGCATGAGACATGCTCATACATACTTTCTAATTTATTCAAACAAGGTCAGCAGAGTCAGTGAGCTCGGCGCACGACGTCACCAGTTCTGATTTCACAGAGCAGTGTGTTAAGGGGCATTTCACGCCCTGACAGAACGAGTGTGTCTGCCTCAGAGTGACACTAGTTTCCATGGTGCCCTGGAAAGTGGCTGGCCTCACGGCCACAGAGACCTGGGGTGAGGCTGACTCCTCTGCCTCTCACCAGCTGTGTGACTCTGGGGGAGCCGGCTCAGTCCTCAAAGCCCTAGTTGGTCTCTTCGTCTCATGGGAGTGCTCTCAGCCTTGGGCCAATGTGTGTAAGCCGTTAGAGCAGGGACACGAGAGGCCCCCTGCAAGTGTGAGCCGCTCCCCGCCTTCGCCAGGTGGGACCTGTGGGCAGCTGTCTGCTTCTCCCCGTCTTCAGTCTGCCCCAGAGGAGAGCCACCTTCCCTGGGGAAGCCAGGTTCCCCATTCCGATCCAGGTTTCCAGAGCTGCAATAACTGTGTTTTCTTTCCTCAGAAAAGGACATTTGATGCCCACTCCAGGGCACGTGTACATGTGCACAATCACACACGCATGCTCTTACACGTAAAATGTATGTAAGGCAGGTATCCTAGAGAAAGCACTTAGTTTTGATAGGCAGAAATGGCATCGTAGGAGAATGAAGGGGAGCCGTGCGTGAGAGCTCTTCAAAGAGTTCATGCATAGCACGCAAAGGACAATGCCATGGGCCAGGTGGTGGCACACAGGGAAGGTCCCTGTTCACGTCCTGGGACCTCCCGCGGGAAGCCAGGCGTACAAGCATGTGCCTGTGAGCCAGGCCAGCTGACTGACACAGGGCTTGGGCCGTGGCGCAAGGACCCTGCTGGGCGTGCTTGTCTCTCTTTCTCTGTCTCTCTATCTCTCAGGAATAAATACACATTTTTTAAAACTATGTATACAGATTTCAAAAATTATTTGCACCAAAATACATTTGTACCTTAATTTTATTTTTCCACAATCTTTTTGAAGTCTTCTTATATGCATATTTAAAAAATCTTTTAAAAGAATTATTTATTTTTTATTTTATTTATTATTATTATTTTTAATTTGCTATAGGGCACATGCACTCACCAGAGTGAGTCAGAGAGAGAAAGGGAGAGAGAGAGAGGGAGAGAGAAGGCAGGTCTGGGACTCGAATTGCAGTCAGCCATGTGGCTGTCCAGCGCCTTAACCACCTCGCCACCTGTTGGCCCCTGTATGCATATTCTTAAATGAATGCTACATCTTGTCAAGACATCACCTGTGTATGTTCTTGAAACCGAAAATTAAAGCAGTATCTGTACTGATGGGATGACAAGTAGAAACAACCAACCTGGAAAGGCCAGGGTGGAGGAAGAACATTTTTTTTTTTTTTTGGAGAGGTTTTCGCTATAGGGTGCGTGGGCTCGCCAGAGAGACAGAGAGACAGAAAGCGAGAAATCACCTCCCAGGGGGGATGGTCACGCCGCAATCCCTTCTCCACCATTCTCCTCTAGGGATCTTGGGCACGCACGCACACGCGCCCGGCGTGAGTTTTAAGCCACCAGGTCTGGGATGCGAACCGCGGTCGACTATGTGGGAGTCCAGTGACATAGTCATTATGCTAACTGCTGGTTCCCAGAACATTTTAATCTGTAACTACATGGAAGCCTACCGGCCATTACTGCAGAAGAAGAAGACTAATTTATAGGAGAATTATAATAATAACAATTTGGCTTACAAAAAAATAAAGCAAAAGCCTTAAATTCAAAGGATGGTGTCTTTAGAATTTGTTGCAAATGTGGCTGTAAAAAACATGGACAATAATTTCAATAATGGCAAAGAACTATACTGACCTACGTATTTCATATGGGGTTGGGAAGGTTTCCTAGCTAATGACATCTCAGTGTGCATTTCAAAATTTATTACATATAGTTTTGTAGACCAAAGTTGCCACAAATAATAGCCTTTTTTCATGTAGGTGGACAATAGCTATTTAGACAAATTACTATAAGATCATAAAGGCAAGGTAAGCAAAAGAAAAAAATGCAGCTGAAAATGAGACAAAATAAGACAACTAAATTATTAGGCTGGACATCTGTGGTCAAAATAAAATATGTGGTGTACAGAGAACACCATCAAGTTCCTCCTGCCATTCTGAAGAGACCGGCAGAGCTCACTTTTGAGTAATGTGGTCATCTCCACATTTCTGCAAGAAAAATAAGAGAGACAGCCACACTGTCAAATATTCCGTATGGATCTGTGACCACAGGAAAATCATCTTAAGGAGCTAAAGTGATCCATAATGTGAACTATTATACACAGATACACAAATACACACAAAAGCCTTCCTGTCGTGAACATTTAAGTGCCCTATTTTTATCTTATTCTTTAAAACTTTATAAATGTGAGCCAGCAGGTGGCATGGCAGTTTAGTGCTAGACTCCTATGTCTGATCGTGGTTCCAGTCTCAGATCTGGCAGCTTGAAACTCATGCCAGGCTCGAGGATGTGCATGCCCCAAATCCCAGAGAATGGAGAAGGGATTGTGGCATGGCCATCTACCCTGTGATTTCTCACTTTCTCTCTCACTGTTTCTTGTCTCTCCAGTGAGCACATGCGCTCTATGACAAAAACCTTTAAAAACATATATAGAATAAATAAAAAAAATTTAAAAATGCAAAAAAGGGTCAAGAGGTGGTATAGTGGTTAAGGTACTGGACTCCCACATGGTCAATTACAGTTTGAGTTCTGGACCGAGAGGCTTGAAAATAACACAAGGCATGTGCGCATGTGTGCGCAAAATCCCAGGAGAAGAGTAGCAGAGAAAGGACTAGAGCACAGCCATCGGCCTCCCGAGGAGGGTGGGAAGTTTCTCACTTTCTCTCTCACTGTCTGTCTGTCTCCAACGAATGCACATTCCCTAGGGCAAAAGCCTTAAAAAAATACAAACAAATAAAAGGGAGCCAGCAGCCCTCCTGAGCTCTGACATATGATGTGTGTATACAGAGGGATCCCCAATATCCTTGGGGTAGCTGGCAGATACGACCGAGTACTGTGGGAACAAACCCTCTTACTCAGCTCTTTGTCAAGGACTTCCATAACATTTGGGGCTACAAAGCAAAAGGAACGAGGGTACTTCAGAAAGTTTGTGGCAAAATGGAATAAAAGACAATCTTATTCTGGCACAAAAAAATGTTGAAATCCATATAAACTTTTTTTCATAACATAGATTTTTTTTTTCTTTTTTTGGAAAGGATTTTTGCTATAGGGCGTGTGCACTCGCCAGAAAGACAGAGACAGAAAGCGAGAAATCACCCCCCGGGGAGATGGCCATGCCACAATCCCTTCTCCTCCATTCTCCTCTCAGGATCTTGGGCACACACGCACATGTGCCCGGCGTGAGTTTAAGCTGCTGGTTCCGGGACTCGAACTGCAGTCGACTACATGGGAGTCCAGTGACATAGCCATTATGCTAACTGCTGGTCCCCCACATACATTTTCCATGAATCTTTGGAGGATCCCTTATACATGCCTAAGAACTTGGAAAGTTGGACTTTTTTCCCCCTCACAAAGTAAGGTTGACAGTAAGAAGCCGTCTCAGGCCAGCTCATGGCCTGCTGTTAAGGTCCCACGTGGCCAACCATGTGATTTGAGTCCCAGGCACAACAGCTTAAGAAGCACCAAGCATGTGTATATGTGTGTCCGAAATCCTGAAAGGAGGGAGACATGGAGAAGGGGTGTTGTGTGACCGTTCCTCACGGAGGGGAGGTGCTCCCTCCCTTTCCTGATCTTTCTCCCTCTCTTGCTTTCCGTCACCAGTGAGCGAGCGTATGTGCACTCTGGGAAACTTAACAGGAAAAACAAGCCCTCAGTAACTGAGGCCATAGAAGCATCTTGGTTCCTTGCTCACTGACAGCAGAGATACTGCAGAGCTAGTCTTGTAAATCTCCACAACCCTACAAGTTGTTCTATTATAATCCAGGTGGGAAGAAATACCAAGAATGCATATGGACTTAGTAGAAAAACAATTTTCTTTCTTCTTTTGGAGAGGTTTTTGCTATAGGGCGCGTGTGCTTGCTAGAAAGACAGAGGGAGACAGAGAGACAGAAAGTGAGAAATCACCCCCCAGGGGGGATGGCCTCGCCACAATCCCTTCTCCTCCATTCTCCTCTCAGGATCTTGGGCACACACGCACATGTGCCCAGTGTAAGTTTAAGCCACCGTGTATGGGACTCGAACCATGGTCGACTACATGGTAGTCATACTACATGGGAACGGCACAGCCATTTCGCCATCTGCAGGCCCCCTTAGTAGGAAGACATTTCTAAACACTAAGAAATTCTGATGGGAGCACACAAATTAATCTATAAGAATTTGGGCCAGACAGTGTGGTACAGTGGTAAAATGTGACATTCGGCAAAGCTGTCTAAGATGTGCCAGTTCCTAGTTCAAGCCTGGAACCCTCCCTGAGTGCTCCAAGCAGTACTGTAGTCTTGGGGCTGGCTGAAAGATGGGGTGGATGGGGGTATTGATATCCTGATGCAAATGCTCGCTTTCTCTCTCTTGCTGTCTCTGTTCCATAGAAGAAATGGATTAACAAACTTGAAAAACACTCATCTGTAAGAATTTACACCAGAGCTTCAAGGGAACCCTTGTCTCCAGATAGGCCCCCACGGCGAGATTAGTCGGCCCCTTGCTAGTGCTGCCGTGACTCAGGGGAGCTCACTGCCTCTTTTTGCCCGAGGTGCTTCACCACACGTATACGCAGCTCCACCCGATGCAGCACACCTTTATTAACACACTCAAGATCTGCCTTGCCTTCAGCCAGGCTCTTCAGAGTAATATGACACTCATGTCCCAAATCAGATCTAGACAATAAAAATGACTCCTCGATCCATTTCACTTGGTCAGAGGGGACTTGGGCTAAGCCTCAACCTCAGTGTAATGCCATTTCAGAAACGTGCCCTGTTTATGAGGCAGCGGGAACATTTCCAGCCCGTTACCTGTGTAAGGCTCTCTTGTGACTAAGTGGGTCATAGCAGTAAAACCAATGGCATACAAGTAGAAGCAACAGTGGGATGCTGAGAGCCTTCCTCAAGTGCGCCCACCTTCTCCACCCCTTCCTCTGTTCCAGTGCCTGGAATGAATACAGATGGCCAGAGCTAGAGCAGCCATTCTGGATCATGAAGATGACAAAGGATCTCAGGAAAAGAGAGTGGGTAGAGTGACAGTCAGAATGGAGGCCCAGTGTCTGTGGGCTGAGGAGCCATTCAGCCAGCTCTGCACTGCCTGTCTCTTGCCTTCTAATTTTAGAAAGGGGAGAGGTATAATTTCAGTCACAACTGAACCTCATTCTAACACAATCACACTGGATTTATTTGTGATTTTAGTTAAGAGGGTTAGCCTCTCTTAGTATATTTTCCAACCTAAGTGTGTTTTATTGGAAGAAAAATAAAATCCATCCGTTCAGAATTATTAGGACGATCAAGACTGAGATAATGGGGCCAGCAGGTAGTATGGTGGTTGAGGCAGCTGAATCTCATGGGACCAACTCCGTGGAAGAGGCCCAGACTCACTGGCTTAACAAACATGCTGGAATCTACGGACGCATGCCCAAAACCCTGAGAGGAAAATGGAGGAGAAGGGATTGTGGTGTAGCCATCCCCCGGAGGTGATTTCTCACTCTCCCTCTCTCTCTCTGTCTCTCTGTGTCCAGAAAATACACATGCCCTACGGCAAAAACAAAAAAATAAAAAATAAGGTAATGTATTTAAAAGGTATTTTTTAAATTAAAATTATTACATCAATATTAGTACTGTGTTTATTATTTTACACATTATTTCAAATGTAGAAAAGTAGGTCAATGATTGACAAATTGAAACTAGCTGAAAACAGGACTCTAATTCATTATTCTGGCAGGACTTTATATTATCAGAAAATGAGTCCATGATAAGCAGTTGTGAGAAAGTGACCATAAGTTATTAAACGGGTTAGACTGCCGTGTTTCTAGAAAATTTGCTACAAAGGTGTTATTTTAGCTTCCAAAAAAATATGCACAATGGCATTTCTATTGATAACTGTGTTTAGGTTCTGAGTTTTCATCCCTTGTTCTCCACATACTCGGGCAACAGAAGTTGAGTTAGGAGTAGAGAGAGGCTGGGTTACACTAGGCAATCTCTCTGCAGATTACAGAACCAGGTCTTCAGAAACAGGATGGGCTCCAACAGGCTGGTCATCACTAGGCAACATGAAAATGAAGCACTCTTTATTTTTAAAGAATGTCACGTTTTGGGGCCAGCAGATGGCATAGTGGTTAAGGTGCTGGATTCACACATGGTTAATCGCAATTCGAGTCCCAGACCTTGAGTCTTAAAAATTATACCAGGGGGAACCAGCAAGTTAGCGAAATGGCTATGTTGCTGAACTCCCACGTAGTCGACTGCGGTTCATGTCCTGGACCTGGTGGCTTAAAACTCACACCGGGCGCATGTGCGTGCGTGCCCAAGATCCCGAGAGGAGAGTGGAGGAGAAGGGATTGCGGCGTGACCATCCCCCCTGGGGGGTGATTTCTTGCTTTCTGTCTCTATGTCTCTCTGTCTGTCTAGCGAGCGCACGCACCCTATAGTGAAAACCTCTCCCCCCCCCAAAAAAAAAAAATATTTATATACCAGACCCATATGCGTGTGTACCCAAAATTCCAGGGGAAGAATGGAGGAGAAGGGATTGTGGCATGGCTCTCGTCCTGGGGGCTGATTTCTAACTTTTTCTCTGTCTCTCTCTGTCTCTCTCCTCTCTGATCGGCATATATGTCCTATGGTAAAAACCTTAAGAACAAAACAAAACAAAAAGAAAAGAAAAGAAGAAAAGAATGTCATGTTTCTTAAAAACTAGGCTCTCTCGGGTTAACTTTTACTTTTCACTGTCTGATTTTTACTCACTTTGTTTTTCCTTAGAACTATATTTCACAATAAAGAACATCGCTGACAATATAATATATACTTCCAGAATAACCAGTCTGGCGAATTTTGAATGCTCACATCATAATGTTAAATGTGGAAGATGGCGAATATGTTTATATCCAGAATTAGTTTAATGCATAATTTTAGAAGTCATACAGTACCCACCACCCTCCCCACCAGCCCCCAAAACAGACTATTATCTATAGAGTAGGTTAGGCCCCGTTTCATCAAGTAGGACAAAGAAGGGAGATGCCGAGCCGAGCCGAGTATCATTACAAGGTACACGAGAGAACAACAGAGCTCCCAGAACCACGCTGCTTTTGCCACCAACGCAGACGAAAGGCAATGCAGTTCTGACTGCGTTCCCATTCTTCCTTCAACTGGCTTAAACTTACAGAGATAGGGGTTAGGAGAGACTTTACACGATAGTCCTGTTTAAATGGGCAGATCACTAAAGTAAGGATAGAAACAACATTGAGTTTACTGTGTGACCTGCAAAGCTGGTTTCCGAAGGGAAAAAGCAGACTAGAATTTTTAGAAACTGATCTTGCCAGGTGGTGCTCCAGGAGGAATGCAACAGAACCCACATGGGAGAGGTCGTGGACTCCCATCTGGGAGCTCCCTGTGTGCTCTGGCTCTGGGTGCACGTGCCCGTGACTGGGCAGGCTGAGACTGGGGGCTGACCGAGACGTGGGGCCCCTGTTGGGGGTGTCTCTCTCTTTCTCTCTCATGGGAGAAAAACATAAACTTAAAAAAAAAATCATGAATTATCCACACAATCTAGTGAACTATCACTCAGGCTAAGGGAAACACAGTATTTCCCCATTTTTTGAAGTCACTGGTAGATATCTGAATTAGCCCTTCCTCCAAGGAAGAGCTGCAACTCTATTGCCCAACACGTAGTACTCATGAAGGTGGAGCTGAGAGGAGACACTCTCCCATGACCTCCCCTTACAGCAGGCTGAGGGAGGCAGCATGCTTTACTATTTACTAAATGTTCATAAAAATAATGCCAAAATAAAAGGCCAAAATAAAGTGCCCAAATAATGCCCGTGTTTATTTTTTAGAATGTCCCCAAAATGTCTCAAACTCACAAGCCTTTTGGCATGTGTATGCACACGCTTAAGATACTATTAGTGTCTAATAAATATGTGCATGTAAGATTGCATCTGTAAGTTTGCATAATTTACTAGACACGTGTGTTCTATTTTTATATACCGATTGAGTGAGCTGGGTGTACATGTCTTACCAGAAGGAAAATCTCCCTTTCTCTGACCAGCAGCGGGTCCCTAAATGGTATGTTGTGTGGGGACAGGACTTTTAAGTGCACAGAAGAGGGACGTGGCTTTACTCAAAGGCCTTGAACAAATCATGCAGTCATCGCTAAGGAGTCGATCAGAAATAGAAACTAAACAGAAAAAAGGATAGGGGTGTGGGGAACAGAGAATGCACGCACTTTGAGAATATGGCTTTCATTCAAGTGACAGGAGAGAAAATATCCCACCCCACCCCTACTCCACCCCCAAAATTAGACATTTGGCTTCAAATGTGAGTGTGACCCAAGAATTCTGAGGAGGGACCTAATTGGGAACCATCTGAGGTGAAAGAGAGGCAGTTTGAGAAATTCCTACCCATCAAGCTTTATTGTGCTATTCCAACTAAGCAGAGACAAAAAGACTAATCTCAGCTCCCTACTTTCATTTATAATTGAACCAGGTCCAGAAGGATGAAGCCGGTGCCATCTGCAACGCATGCTGCATTAGCAGCCGGGAGAATGAAATATTCAGATTACTCTAGGCTACCTCCCATAACGACAGGCTACGAAAACCCACTTGCGACCAGGGAGGGGAGAGCAGAAAAGAAAGTTGGTTTTTGTTTTTGTTTTTGTTTTTTTCTTTTTAAAAAACTGTTGTTGTTTTCAAGGCTCGAGTTAACTGAATAAAATGTTATTCTCCAAGAGAGAAGACATTTACCAAAACATAGTTTTAAAGGGGGGAAGCTCTTATAATTTATTTAGCATTCTTAGAAAATATTAATAAGGAAGCAAGCAAACAGAAGTAAGGAGAAAGAAAAAAGAGATGAGAAGAGAGAAGAAGGAAGGAAAAGAGGAAGAAAAGAGAGAAAAAGGAGATGAAGAAAGAAAAGATCAAAAAAAGAGGAGAAAGAAAGAAGGAAAGAAGGACAAAAGAAAGAAAGAAAAAAATAATAGACAAAAGAACGAGGGGGGAGGAAGAGGAAAAGAGAGAGAGAGAGAGAGATTGGGAAAGAGAATGAACCAGAGAAACGCTGGCCCAAACTTCCCCACCTGGAAACCCTCCCACTCAGATGTAGGGTCCTGTTGTCCCCGATTCTGCCTCCTGTAAATAAGGGTGCTACTTTTTGGGAGGGTGGAGTCAGAGCTGCTCGTTCTGATCCCGTTAATCAGGGCTGCTGAAATCTGTGACATGGTAAGTGGCTCTAGCCCCTAGCAGTAGTCAAGATGGAGTGACAGGCTCCATTTAAGATGTCACTGCACATAATAAAGTGTAAAACTATACTTAAAATAAACGAGATAGAAACAATAAACTTGACTCCGTCTTTGAACTTTTACAGACACACGGAGACTGGAGGAGAAGGCATGTGTGGGCTTGAGGACTTTTCAGAGGCCCCTGTTTCTACGGTGCTTTTACAGCCGAGGTTTTGAGGGGGCTCGGGCCCGGCTCCGAGTGGCAGGCGAGAGGTCACGTCCTATCGTGTGAACTGGGGTCTGAGCAGTTCACGGGGGTAGCAGCAGCTGTACCAAGGGCCAGGCTCGAGTTACCGGTCTTCCCAAGGATGCCTCGAAGGGTCACAGGGGCACCCTCCAGAACCTCCTCCCAGTGGCGGTCCTGTGTCCGCTGACTGTCCACCTGGGTCAGGACTACCTTGGCTTCATGTCTCCACAGCACTGTCAAGGCCGGCTGGCCTCAAATTGGAATGATACTTTCCTTTCCCTCCCAGGCCTGCAATTACTGTTACATGTGGGGGTGGACTCAATGTCAAAGCAAATGTTTTCCTTATGTTTCTTTCTTTAAAAACAGAAAAAGCATAAAAAGGAGCCAGCAGAGTATGCTCCTGAACCAGCCATCGGGGAGTCTGTGTCACCCGGCGGGCAACGAGTGTGGACTTGCTTGTGTGCTGGACGTGGGGGCTTCCGCTCAGGAGGCAGCCCACCGCCCAGAAACCAATGTCAATGCCACATGTAAGGGCAGAGCTGGCGATGGACCCCCTTCTGCCGCTGGGACAGCACGTCACTGGAATTTAGGGGGTGGACTCAATGTCAAAGCAAATGTTTTCCTTATGTTTCTTTCTTTAAAAACAGAAAAAGCATAAAAAGGAGCCAGCAGAGTATGCTCCTGAACCAGCCATCGGGGAGTCTGTGTCACCCCGGCGGGCAACGAGTGTGGACTTGCTTGTGTGCTGGACGTGGGGGCTTCCGCTCAGGAGGCAGCCCACCGCCCAGAAACCAATGTCAATGCCACATGTAAGGGCAGAGCTGGCGATGGACCCCCTTCTGCCGCTGGGACAGCACGTCACTGGAATTTAGGATGGGTCAATTCATAGTGGAATGCCATGCTGGCTTACTGGGTCATACCCCCATCTCCACCCCACCTGTGATAAGACCATAAGGTACTTGGGAATACTGCCCTGTCAACATTGAGTACCGTGGTGTAAACTACATAAAGGGGCCAGACGGGGTAATGCAATTACTGCGAGCCTGGGCTCACCTGGGAAGATGCCAGGTTCGCATCCGAGGGCCCCTCAGTTCACACTGGGTACGCCTGTGCCCATGGTGCAGGCTGGAGGAGGCTGGGGGTGGACCATGGTGTGGAGACCCTATTGGGGATGTCTCTCTCTCTCTCTCTACCTTACGGGAAATAAAACAAAGGAACTTTTAAAAAGTTAAAAAAAAAATATTGGACTGTAGGAAAACTCATGATGCATTTTTGCATAAGAAAAAACAAAACAGAAAAAAAGACGGCATGACTTTTCCGACAACCCAGTACATTACAAGTACTCACTCACAGCTGGCTAGCTCAGTGAACTTTCAAAGGGCACGCCGCCCGGTATTGGGGCCCGGAATCACAGGGTCTGCATGGGAAACCAGACTCCTGGCTCCTCTCAAGCAGAAGTCGGCATTGCCTGCTTTGAACTCAATTTCCCCTTCCATTTCTGCACTACTCCCACTGCAGTCTAGCGCTTGCGTGCAGTGTAACCGGCAGTCGGAGCCCTACTACGTGTCAAGCACTGCACTAGGTGAGGATAACAGGCACTGAAAACATGCTACACGGAAAAGGGAAAGAAACAGATCTGAGTGTCAAGTTTCCCGGCTGCTGGTACTACAACGCAGTGAGAAAAGAAGACCTCTCCCCAGCCCGCCTGGAGGAGGCGCAGTCTAACTTCAAGGCCTGATTTGCACTTTTGTCTTGCACTTGGCTGGCTGCGAGAAGGAAAGGAAAGGACGTGACATGGATTGTGACGGTGACAAAGAAAGCAGCGAGGACAGCAGGCTTGCACTGACCAGGGCCACCGGCAGTCACCTTCCTCCGATTCACGAGCAGAGACCATTAGGCAGGGAGAGCCTGTGTCATCTCTTTGGCGTCCTCCCCTCTGCGGAGCGGGAGATCACACCCTGCCTCCGGGAGCCCGCCTGCAGTACACGATGTCACTTCCCACCACGCCAGGCTGCAGTCGCTCCGAGTGGAGTTTTATTAGCCATAAGCCGGGACGCCGTGCATTGATATATTTACGCAATAATGAACAAGGAAACGGTGGCTATCTGAAACAACCATCAAAGTGGTAAAAATAACCAGAAGTGTTTTGTGAACACAAAGCTCCCCTCGCAGACCGGTAATTCTTTAAGGGATGGAAATAATACAGGTTTTTACAGGGGAGAAGTTCTAGGATCAAAAAGAAAAATGGTTGTGAAACACAAAGTACTAGACAAACATGAGGTGGCCTGGGATAAAGATACCAGTGGGGAATGGGCAGAGGCACGGTGGTAACGCAGTAAACCCACCCGGGAAGGGTCCTGAGCGCACACCCTGACACCTCTCTGAGCACCACCCGTCACGGGCTGGCTGAGACGGGGAGTGGACTGCAGTATGGGGATCCTATTTGGGATACCTGTCTTTCTTTTTGTCTCAGGGAAGAAATAAAATACTTTTTTTTTTGGAGATATTTTCACTATAGGGCACATGCGCTCACCAGACAGACAGAGAGAGACAGAGAGACAGAAAGCGAGAAATCACCCCCCAGGGGTATGGTCACGCCGCCATCCCTTCTCCTCCATTCTCCTCTCAGGATCTTGGGCATGCACGCACACGTGCCCGGCGTGAGTTTTAAGCCACCAGGTCCAGGACTCGAACCGCAGTCGACTACGTGGGAGTCCAGCGACATAGCCATTACGCTAACTGCTGGTTCCCAGAAATAAAATAAATTTAAGAGTATATTATAAATAACTGTAATCCAACCATTTTGATATCCTTGATAAAATGGGTAGACTACTAGAAACATACAAACTACAAAACTGACACAAGAAGATATAGAAATCTGAATAGTACTGTAACAAGACAAATTTAATAAATAAACATGCGAGAAAAGCCTGGTATGAAATGGCTTCACTGGTGAATTCTACTAAATGGTTAAAGAAGAATTAACACTAATGTTCCTCAAACTCTTTAAGAAATTTAAGAGGAGGACACACAAACTCATCCTATGAGCTATTACGCTAATTCCAAGCCAGAGACACTACAAGAAACAAAAACTACAGGTCAGTATTCCTTTTGACTATAGATGAATGCAAAGATTCTCAAATGGTCACGCCGCAATCCCTTCTCCTCCATTCTCCTCTCGGGATCTTGGGCACGCACGCACATGTGCCTGGCGTGAGTTTTAAGCCACCAGGTCCAGGACTCGAACCGCAGTCGACTACGTGGGAGTCCAGCGACATAGCCATTACGCTAACTGCTGGTTCCCAGAAATAAAATAAATACATTTTAAAACAACCAACCAACCAAGTGGGCAACTGAGTAGTTCTGAATAGATTTGCTACCAAACTAAAAATGAAATCCATCCCATACTTTAAGCCTGTCCCCCAAGTCTAATCACCTCAAAAACCATGAAATACAATTTTAAACTGTAAAACTTCAAGTGTTACAGTGGAAACCACCATGGCGCAGAGGTGCTTAACTGGGTTTTACTGGATGCAGATGAATCCAAAGGCTCTCCTTAACTAGCCCACCACACAGGAGCCACGGTGTGGGGATGAAGTGCAAGTCTGGATGGTAGGGTTTATTTTGTTTTGTTTTTAAGAATGATTTTATTTAACTTTATTTATTTATTTTAGAGGGACAGAGAGAGAGAGAGATTGAGAAACTGGACTCAAACCACGGCTGGCCATGTGGGAGTTCAGTGCCCTTAACCACCACACACCTGCCAGCCCCTTGTTTCTGTTTTTAAAGTTTGCTAAAGGGCCTGTGCACTCCCTAGAGAGAGAGAGAGTGAGAAGGCACCCCCCAGGGGGATGGCCATGCCACAATACCTTCTCCACTTTCCTCTCAGGATTTTGGGCAAGTACACATATGCGCCCGGTGTGGTTTTCAACCTGCTGGATCTGGGACTTGAACTGCACAGTCAGCCATGTGGGAATCCAGCCAAAATACCCACCACGCCACCTGGCTGGCCAGGGCTGATAGTTTTCAAGTCTCCCAAAGTTTTACTAGGTCAACCTGATCCAGTGTGGTGGTTTTAATAGAAACAGGCTGGGCTACGAAATAGTCACCGTGTGATTTAGAGGCTTAAAAAAAAAAAAGGCTTAAACGAGCTTGGAAAAGGTCTCTAGAAATCTTTTTTTCATTCCTTGTCAATACTCAATTGACTGCAGGTGGAAACACACTGACTTCACTGGCTAGATATGTGGCACAGTAATCTAATTTATATGATTAAAAGGGTGGATGAGATAACACCTCCCAAGCCCGTAAGCCTCCGTCAGGACTCTGAAAGCTAAAACATTACTTCGGGGGTGCTACTCACAGTCTTTCCTTCTGGGGCAAACTTCAGACAATAACTGCAAACAGGAATCACCAGTGACTTGAAGCAATACTCCAATATCACAAGGACTGTTAGTGTGCAGCTGGACTTCAGTTAGTAAGCCGTCTTAGCATCAGGTGAGAGCGAAAAGGAGAAACACCCAGGTAAACCTCTTCCAAGTCTCTCTTCAGTTTGCCACCTCCTCAAAACTGGCACAGTCTGGGTGCCCCCATGGGGCCTACACAAAGAGAGGGTCCGCTTTTAGCTTCAGAAACATGGCTACAGACCACCTCTGCTTCCCAGACTGCCAACGTGTACCACAGCCGCCAACGTAACAGGGTGCTACGGCTGCTCAGGTCTCCAAGGAGTTGCCACATTTTGTTTAAAGACATTCCCCTCATCTAGAAAATATCTTTGATAACTATTTGAATTATACAATATAGCTGAACCATTGGACTGTGGGAAGAGTCTTACATGGAAAAATAGAAAACTACATGACTTTTTTTTTTATTGAAACATTTTTTTTTTTGGAGAGGTTTTCACTATATTGAAACTTTTTTTTTTGGGGGGAGAGGTTTTCATTATAGGGCACGTGCGCTCGCCAGACAGACAGAGAGAGACATAGAGACAGAAAGCGAGAAATCACCCCCCAGGGGGGATGGTCACACTGCAATCCCTTCTCCTCCATTCTCCTCTCGGGATCTTGGGCAAGCACACACACGTGCCCGGCGTGAGTTTTAAGCCACCGGGTCCGGGACGCGAACTGCGGTCGACTACGTGGGAGTCCAGCAACATATCCATTACGCTAACTGCTGGTTCCCAAAAACTACATGACTTTTGAAAAAAACTTTAATCTTTTTAAAAATAATTATTTAATCTTATTTATTCATTTATTTATTTTAATTTGACCAGAGAGAGACACACAGAGAGACAGAGAGAGAAAGTGAAAAAGCAAGCCACCAGGTCCAGGACTTGAACCGTGGCCAGCCATGTGGGAGTATCCAACGCCTTAACTACCACACCACATGCCGGCCCTGAAAAATACATGACTTTTCTGACAATGCAATATATGATTTTTGCTATATTATCACACTAGAAAGTCTCTTGGTCCAAAGCTGTAGTCTTCCTTTCTGTACCTATGTTCATGTGTGTTATGATAAGCCTAAACGCACATACTTACATGTGCATGTGCAGACACATGGGTTTGTACTACATATGTCACCTTCACTCTTTTGTCTTATAAACACGGAACCTGGTGAGCTAAGAAACATACCAGGAATTCTCAAACCTGCTTTCCCCTAGTGAGTAGATCTTATGCTAATATTTTTACCATATGGGCTTCTATTTTGAATTATCAAAATTTATGTGATGCTTTTTTGTTTCTTTGCTATGTAAGCAATGTTAAGGTACCTTAAGATCTTGTAGCCAAGTGCACTTTTAAAAATCACAGCAAAAAAAATGAGGTAATTATTATATGAATATGATTGTGAACATATGGGCATGGCATTTTTGTGTACAAATGTGTAAATGATCTCTCTGGGGAAGAAAAAAAAAAGCTCTTCTACTTAATTTTAATGTTTTGCAATGCCCAAATTAAAGGAGGCTTTTTAAAAATTAAGGTTGCCAATTGAGGACACTATTTTCTATAGGATGATGGACAAGGAAAAAAAAAAATCAAGAAGCCCCTTTGTGACAAGGACTTGGGTTACAGAGGGCGGTGTGAGGGACAGATAGGGACAAGGCTTTGTGCGCGGCCATCCCTATGTGGTGCTATTCATGTACTACGACAATGATGGCTTACATCAAAAGCCACGGTGCAAATAATCCCCTTCTCCATGCCATCCCAAAGCAGAAGCCGGCCCCTACAGTAAGGGGCAGTGTGCCAGCATGGATAGTGCTCCTATGCCAGCTAGCTCCATGCAGAGGAGCGGGCAAGGGAAAGTTGTTGTTTTTTTTTTTCCCTGAATTGGGTTTTACAATGAATGTTGACTGGCACCAGGAGGTTACCTTGGGCCCCCAGAGCCTTCTTAAAACCCTGGCAGCCTGCCAGGGGAGCTCCAACTTTGCGGCCCAGAGAAAGCCATGTTGGCAGCTTGTCAGAAGCCAGGGAGTTACATGGCGCCCTGGGGGTAATAATATTTTCCAGAACGCTCAAGCTAATAGTCCCATGATGGGCGATTCAAAGGACTGTAGGTATGCACCTCCCAGTCCTCAGCCTTGGAGCGCTCGTCCATCTCTGCAAAGTGCCCGATCACACTCTGCTGACCTTCACGGGAAATTTGGGGACACCGTCCTTTGTCTCAGTATATCTCACTGCAGAGAGGGCCGCCTTCAAGCCGAATCAGGAGTCTACTTATTCATTTCTCTAGGAAAAAAATACGTGTACCTGGAGGCATCCTGGCACGTGACTATATTTTTCTCCTTAAAAGACAAACAAAATTACATATGCATAAATCCACTTTTTAAATAGACACCAGATTAGGAGGATGTCTTCTCACATACTGGATTCATCCCAGGTCAAGGCATTTGAATCTTCTGGTTTTTCCGCAGAGTAGCTACAAGAGCTGACAGCTAACTAGCTTTTGTTCTTCCACCAAAGGGCCAAGGAGACAGAAGCTGGGTTCAGACTTAGGAAATCTGTTCCTTAGCTCTCTCGATGTGAATCTCTTCATTTCTCTCATGGCATCGGGATGGCTTTTCATTTTTAGCCTGACATTCAATATTGTACAGAGACTTTCCTATTTACATTTCACTGGTTAAAAAAAAAAAAAAAAACAAAGACGGAATCATTCATTCATTCTTTTAAATGTTTAGATTTAAAAAAAAAAAAAGACAGCGAGATCCCTTACAGGGAAGTTGAACTACTGGAGAGAGACTGGAGGGCAGTCAGCAATAGACTTATTCCGGAAAACACTCAAGTCTGCCATGCCGGGCCCTGATCTGTATTACCCTAACATGTTTTTCTCTCCCGTCTCTCTCGCACACACACCACGCACAGCCCCCCCTTCTATTTCTTTTAGAACAATAAACCGAGTGTGAAAAGTAGGGGAGCCATTTCTCTTAGACAATGACTTTTATCAGGCCCAGCAACGCGACTGCACTGAGACCCACATCCAGGTTGGTGCCAGTTTTACATGTTGAAACAAACCAGTCACTCTTTCTCCCGCTAAGCAGTTAAATTAGGGAGTATTCAATTAATAACAGCTGAATATTCTGTCACATTTAGGAAGATGTATGGTAAGACAAGCGCGTTGTGATGTATCTGACAGAAATGATAAAGGTTCTCCCGACACAGTCTGGCAGATACTTGGCTCCTACCGTGGCTCCTTCTCATGTTCGGAAACGTCAGCAGCGCAGACCGGGCTCCAGCACTGGCTTCGAGAAGAGCAGCCCTCCGAAGTGAACAGGGAACACTGTGCCCAGCTCGCGAAAGGTGCCCACCCTCTGCTTTTCCCGGTGAGCACCCTGACCCTAGTTCCTGTCCACGCAGCGGCAGGGCACACGGGCACAGGCTGTCACCGAGATCGGCACAGGCCCTAACTTTGCCACCTCCCAGCCCACCCGCTTTGCCCAGATACACACTTTTTCCAAACCCAGCCTTCCAATGGTCAAAAAGGAACGCGCTTTTCTTACTTGGCCAAGAAGAACACACTTTTCCTACAAAGCCCTTCACCACACAAAGCAGAAAGCCTCCACTCAGGGTCAAGGCTGCTAAGCCAGCTTGGGGTGCAGAGGATGGGATGGGGAGTGCTCCGGCTCTTTCTTCCTGCTCCAGCACCAGGAGCCTTAATCCACATTCCTTTCAGAAAACGCTCAGGCCCAGTTGAAAAGGAAATAAAAGAGACCACAGGAAAATTGCTAACACACGGGGATAACAGAGCAATCCCTGACACGATTCTAGCCTGCTTTCTCCCACACCCAGCCGGCCGGCCACAGTGGCCCAGGGGAGGATGAGCCGCTGGCATGTCTAAGAGCCCTCAGGTCAGTGGCCCGCAGGCTGTGCCACTCAGAGCTGGGTCTGCTGAATTGCGCATGGGCAGATGTGTTCCTGCAAAGTGCAGTTTCAGATACCAAGAAGCTCCTGGGACCAGCACTTAGCATAATGGCTATGTCGCTGGACTCCCAGGTAGCTGACCACGGTTCGAGTGCCGGACCCGGTGGCTTAAACTCATGCCGGGCACGTGTGCGTGTGTGCCCAAGATCCCGAGAGGAGAATGGAGGAGAAGGGATTGCGGCGTGGCCATCCCCTCTGGGGGGTGATTTCTTGCTTTCTGTCTCTCTGTCTCTCTCTGTCTTTCTGGCAAGAACATGCATCCTATAGCAAAAACCTCTCCCCCACCCCCCAAAAAAAAGCAGCAGCAGCACCTTCTATGCACTGCTGCAACGTGAAATGGGAGGTATGAATAGGCCCTGCTACAGGGCGGGTGGAACAACAGCCACAAACTCAAGCACACAAACTCAACCAAAGATGAAAGGAAAAAGAGGCCCAGCCATGGCAGTGTGAACTGGTAGACGCTGCGGCTAGGCAGACTGAGGTCCTGTAAGAGGTATGGGTTCAATTCCCAGCCCACCCTCAAAGCCAAGCACAGTGGTGCACCCCTGTGGTCCCAGCGACTTGGGAAGCTGAGGCAGGAAGGCAACCACACAGAGAGACACTGACTCAAAGGACAAACATACACACAGTAAAAGGAGAATCAAATAACCCTGCTTTGTACAGAGAAATGAATGGCGCATTAGTCTAGAAGTTTTTAAAAAATATTGGGTGGTGAGGGACTTCATGGCAGATTTTAACACAGAAAAAAAGTCAAGACTTTCCCGATGACCTAATAATCTACGAGCTGGCGGTCTAATTGATGGTAATTATTTTCAAAATGGAGTTTACACAGCCTAAAAATAAAAGTTCAGAAACACACATGGCACACTTTTAAAAAATTATGAGACAATTCAAAGAAACAACAAAGCAAAGGCAGCTTTGTGCTCTCCTTAACTTTCTATTGAGAATTTCTGAGAGCTGAAAGAGAAAACAACGCAGAGATTCTCTGCTCTTGAAGCGCCTACGGATTCAGCTCTATTTACTGGTCTCTGATCAGACCCATGGAAGAAAAATTAGCAAAACACGAACATATGTTTGTTAGTAAGAAATCAAATTAATCTCCTAAACCTTCTTATTTTAAAAGAATTGTTTAATTTTTATTTTTTAATGTTTTTGAAAATCTGCCATAGGGCATATGTACTCATTAGAGAGAGACAGAGACAGAGAGAGAGAGAGAAGGAAAGGGGGAAAGCAAGCTGCCAGATCTGGAACTCAAACTGTGGTTGTCCATGTGGGAGTCCAGTACCTTAATCACCACACCTGCTGGCCCCTTCCCAAACCCTTTTAAGTTATAGTCTTTAGTCCTCCCGCCCCCATTTATTTCTCCCATGAGTGAGAGAGAGAGACAGGCAGGTAGACAGACAATACCCCAACGGGATCTTCATGTATGATTCACCCCCAACTTCGGCCAGATCCAAACCATGGTCAAGGGTAGAACCAGCGACTCAGGGACGTCTTCGGACGTGACCCCAGAACCCTCCCGTGTGAGTCATTCTCCCAGAGCGCTGCGTTTGACCACCTCTCCACCGTCCCATCCCTGAGTCACATTTTTTGACACTTTCATGCCAAAGCATACGATACTCACACTTTCCTTCCAAAGGCAGTTTATAAAATTAAAATTAGTCCCAGGAATTTGATATACATTTTCCAAGAGCAGAAAACACATAAATGTGAAACACTGCCTTCGCGTCGGCCACAGAGGCCGAACCGTGTGGTCTACACACTGGTGGCCTCCCCTGATTCACGGCACTCCTACCACATCAAATCGCCCCTTCCCCTCTTCCATGTTCCATAAAATTATTACTATCGCCGACTTTCCCATCTACTTTATTGGCAAATGCCTTGGATTAATAAAGCCCTCATGGTGTTTATGAGCGGAAGATCACTTTATTCCCCTAATACACCGAACGGCACTGTGGGGCAACAGGCCCTACCACTTAATTAGATTATATAACTGTCAGGAGTTGGTGAGGTTTTGAATTTATATTTCAATTAATATTTAATAGAGCTTAATTAACAATTCCCCCCTCTCCTCCTTCCACATTCCGCATTCTCCCCTATGTCTTATTTCTCAGATCTTGTTCCGGAATAGCAAGCTGGCTCGCAGTTTGGTGGGTGGCGCTGACGTGCTGGGGCCACTCTCCTTGAAGGTGCATGTGCAGAAGAGAACTGGGAGGGAAGGTGGGTCTCCTTGCGAGCTGAGCCTCCGACCACCTGGACGTCCAGGCTCGGAGGACCCACCTGATACTGAAGGAGCCAAACTGAGCACTGGTCACCCTACACTGCTAACCCTCTCCTTCCTAGGGAGCTCCCATGGCATCTTAAAGGGAATGGTGCAGGTGACACCGCGCAACACATACATCACGTGGCGGTGCAGACGGCCCGTTGCAGAAGCAGTGTTTCTCAAAGAGTTTGGGCTCAGCGCTCCGTAATACTCACAAAAATGACCCTGGTGGCAGAGATGACATGACGCTCAGCAAGGCTGGCCCATATGGAAAGGTTCTGAGTTTGCATCCTGAGACCCCACCCAACCCCCCGAGCACGCCTGTACTCCTGATCTAGGTCAGGCAGAGGCTGGGAGAGGAGCCCAGCATGGGGACCCTATTAGGGGGGCCTGTCTCCTTCTCTCTTTCTTGCTCACGCTTGTGGAAGAAAGAAAGAGAGAAGTTCTGGAAATAAATAATTCAGGACTCCAAAGAGTTTTTGCTTAGATAAGTTATAGCTATCAATATTTTACTACACCAGAAAATTGCAGCTAAGACATTTTTAAATGTTTTCAGTGCATTCATTTAAAAATAAGCCAGTTATGTATTAACATAAAGAACACATGTTCATGAAAAATAATATTTTTCAAACAAACAAATCATGAGAAGAGTGAGTTTGTTTTGTTTTGCATTTTCGTAAACCTTGTAAGTGCCTGACTTAACAGAAGAGAGCTGACTGTCAAGTTCTGTTTCTGCACTGGGTCTGTGGCAATGTCACACACCATGCAGCCTCCGGACAAACCGCACTGCACACGCAGGAGAGACTAAGAGTGAAAAAAGCAAATACTGTGTTTGTTCATGGAGACTTCAAAAACTTCATGGGAAAAAATCAAGTTTAGTTTCAGTTTACTGGGGCCAGCAGGTGGCATGTTAAGGTGCTAGATTCCCACATGGCCGATCACTGTGGGAGTCCCAGACCTGGTGGCTTAAATCAAACCTGGCGTGTGTGCACCTGAGTCCAAAATCCCAAGAGAAAAATGGAGGAAAAGCGAATACAGCATGGCCATGCTCAGGAGTGGGGAGGGGCATTTCTTTCTTTCCCTCCCTCGGTCTCTCTCTCTCTGTCTCTGTCAAGCACGTGCATCCTACAGCAAAAACAAAGAAGCAAAAATGTTTACTTTGGTGAAAATAATGTTTGAAATCCATGCATAGTTTTCTCATAATATACATTTTCTGTGAACATTTTGAAGACTCCTTTCATTGTTATTAATACACTTTGTGGGGGGCAGCCGGTAGCATGGGAGTTAGGGCGATAAACTCCCACATGGCTGACTGCAGTTCGAGTCCCGGAACTAGCAGCTTTTCTCTCTCTCTCTGATGAGCACATGAGTCCTACACCAAATTTTAAAAAAATAGTAATAATAATAAATAAAATTAAATAAATAATTCTTTTTTTTAAATATAGAGTTTCGACCTCAAAGTCTCCATGAAAGGACATTGGAAATCCAAAGACCATACTCGAGAATCATCACTGTGGCAAACTTTAAAAGTTTAAAACCATGGGAACCAGCAGTTAGCATAATGGCTATGTCGCTGGACTCCCACGTAGTCAACCACGGTTCGCGTTCCGGACCCGGTGGCTTAAAACTCATGCCGGGCGCGTGTGCGTGCGTGCCCAAGATCCCGAGAGGAGAATGGAAGAGAAGGGATTGCAGCGTGACCATCCCCTCTGGGGGATGATTTCTCGCTTTCTGTCTCTATGTCTCTCTCTGTCTGGCAAGCACACGCGCCCTTATAGCGAAAACCTCTCCAAAAAAAAAAAGTTTAAAACCGTAACACAACAAGTCTGAAATAGGTAAATTCCTCCTTTGCTCCCTGGCTACCTCATCATAGGTAGTCTGAGGACATATAAGCTTCAGGCTACAAGCCACAAGAAAGACAAATCTGAATGCAGCTTCTCTGGGGGGCATAGGGCGTGTGCACTCGCCATAAAGAGAAAGAGAGAGAGAGATAGTGAGGGGGAAAGCAAGAAATCACTCCCCAAGAGGGGGATGGCTGCACCACAATCCCCTCTCCTCCATTCTCCTCTTGAGAATTTGGGAATGCATGCACTCACACCCGGAGTAATTTTCAAGCCTCCAGGTCCGGGACTGGAACTGCAGTCAACCAGGTGGAAGTCCAGTGCCTCAACCACCATGCCAACTGCTGGCCCTTGTACTAGTTACTATAGAATTTTCTAGCCCAGGATATAAGAAACAGTTGTTTGCCATGCCAAAGACAACATTAATAAGATTTTAAAAACAACAACGGAAGTCTGGCTCAAGCCCTTTTTCTTTAGCACAAACCTGGTGGCCAAGGCCTGGACAAGCAGGTGGACACTAACCTGTTTCAGAACCATTTCATGCCCGTCCAACGGGAACAGCTAGCCCAGACATTAACTGTGTGTGTATTTTTTTCCCCTTTGTGGTCTTTTTATTTTTTTAATGCTCTTGTTTGAGAATATATTTTAGTTGCTAAGAAACTAGTTTCTTATTGTAGACTCAGTGAGAAAAAAGATAAAGCAACTGTCAAAATAGCATGTTATGTTGACAGTAGCCATATCATAACCATAAATGATATAGTCTATCTGTAGATTTTGACCCTCACTAATGGGGTCTAAATACGGTATTCTCTGAGATTTCACACATACGCAAAGACACACACACGCATTTGAGTAAGAAAGGCCACAACACCGTTACAAATAAGCCTTCTAAAGCTACACACACACACACACACACACACACACACACACACACACACTATCCAGTCCCCAATTTGAAAGTGCCTTTAAAACAAGCCTTCAGAAAATACAACTGCTGTACTGGCTTCACTGTGATTAGTACTCGTGAAGTATTTTTTCGAAGTAGATGAAATGCTTTATCTTAAAAAAGAAAAAAAAATAAAAAAGACAATATATGTTGTCTCCCCCCATTCACAAATATTTTTGCTTGAATTCTAACTTTTTATGTAAAGCAAAAAAAGGCTAGGGAATGCCTGCATGGTTCCAGTCCTCATCCCCGCATACCGACTCTTGCTTCCTCAGAGGTGGACCACATCATCGATGTGGACCTTCTGTGGTGGCCCGAGGGGCTCAGGATTGGCCCAAACGATGCCCTTGTGCTCTGATCACTGCAAAGTCCATCCTGTCCCCTCTTCTCTCTTTCCTCTTTCTTCCTGGCCCACCCATCCCTCCCTCCGCCAGGTACAACCCTTGTATAATGCTTTCAAAGCGGCAGTGAGGTCATCATGTGAAGGATGAAGTCAACCACCCACCTCCAGCAACTCCAAATCAAATATTTAACTATATATTTCATTTCATTGTTGCTCTGCTGAAAAGGGATATCTCGCAAAATTTTGAGGAGGAGAAAAACTGAAATAGGTAGTCTATCATTTTTCTCCCTATGTCTGCCCAGGACAGACTTTAATAATAAATGCTTTTCATCCTTATTCACCTATTTCTAGGGTAATGACACCTCAAACTTAAATCAGAAGAATATCAAGCAGTTATTAGAAATAATTTTTTTTGGAGAAGTTTTTGCTGTAGGGCGCATGTACTTACCAGAAAGACAGAGAAAGAGACAGAGAGATAGAAAGCGAGAAATCACCCCCCAGCGGGATGGCCACACCGCAATCCCTTCTCCTCCATTCTCCTCCTGGGATCTTGGGTACACACGCACATGCACCTGGCGTGAGTTTAAGCCATCAGGTCTGGAACTCGAACCGCCGTCAGCTACATGGGAGTCCAGCAACATAGCCATTACACCAACTGCTGGTCCCAGAAATAATTTTTGAAAGTAATATAGCAACATAAAAAATTCTCTTACCGTTTTAAATTGTGAGTTTAATAAGCAAGATACTTATTGTTTTGAGACCAGCAGGCAGCATAGTGGTTAAGACTCTGGACACTTCCACATGGCCTGCCATGGTTCAAGTCCCTGTTGGCTTACTTTCTCACTTTCCCTTCCTTTCTCTCTCTCTCTCTCTCTCTCTCTCTTTCTGTATCTCTCTCTGGTCAAATTTTAAAAATAAATAAATAAAATTAAGTATTTTCCAGTTATCCAATTTATAAATACATCGATCTCCACATAAGAGGTCTTTGAAAAGTTCATGGCAGATGCATTTTATTAAAAGAAAAAAACAAACAAACAAACATGAGGGCTGGATGGTGAGGCAGTGGTAAACGTGATGCTCTGTGCAGTGGGCCTGGGGCGAAGGTTCCAGGTTTGTCTGGCGCATGCGTGCCAGTGATCTGGGGCTGGGTGAGGCTGGGGGTGGCCTGCAGTGGTGAGCCGCTGTGGGGGAGGCTGACTCTATAGCTCTGTCTCTCTCATCATAGAAGACATAAATAAACTTGAACAAAAAGAACTGTCCACAGATTTCAAAATTTTTCACACCAAAATAAACCCACAGATTGCAAATATTTTCACACCGAAATAAACTCATATTTTACTTCCACTTCCTCCCAACCTTTTTTTAAAATATGTCTTTGCATGTGCACATGCCTGTGGGTGCCAGTGTACGTTTGTATGTATGTATGCAAATGGATCAAAACTGAAAGGGGGTATTAACAATACACTCCCTGGGCCAGTCTGTGGCGTGGTGGTTGAAGCAGCTGGATCCTATGACTGACCACACAACTGAGCTCCAGACCTGGAGGCTTGAGAAATACCTGGGGGTGTGCGAGTGTGCCCACAATCTCGACAAGAGGGAGAAATGAAGGGGTGTGGCGTGACCGTGCCCCATGGGGGTGCGCTCGCTCTCTCGCTCTCGCTCGCTCTCTCTCTCTCTCTCTCTCTCAGGGAGCACATGTACCCTGTAGGCCCGGTAGGGAAACATAAAATCATGAGGATTTGCCATACTGGGGGAGGAAGAACTGCCAATAACTTTCCTCCTTTGTTTTCCCAACTTTCTGCAATGCTTTAGCATTGTCTTAACAAACACTAAGGGAAAGAAGGGCCTCTTAAAGGGCTTTAGTTATGCTTGATTTTTCCTACTATTGGTGGCCTGGAAAGTTTCCCACTGGGAACAAGGCCAACCCAGCAATGTCAAGGGGGAAGAATCATGAAGATCAATCCTGTCCCCCCCTGAAAGAGAGAAGAAAGATTTCTCCCACTCTTCTCCGTTACACCTCATTGTCCTACCCCTCCCTCCCCATGCTGGGGTGCTCCTGTGAGGTGAGGCTGCTATATTCAAATTCTCAACAACATCTGATGAAATGTGTTGACCGTGCTCCTCGTCTTATCTGGACAAAGGGTGGATGTCATGGACTGGTGTCCCCATGCCGACGACCCCCATTCTCGTCAGAGCTTCTTCTGAATTCAGCCAAACTGGAACACATTAACGTTTCTGCCATGCAATTCAAAACTTGTGATGGAAAGTCCGGAGTGGCCAGAGGCTCCTGCAAATTCCGTGCATGCTAAGGAAAGAATGTGCTCTTTACTGATGGGCCCCTCCAATGACGTATTATTTAACCTTCGATGATAGAGATCACAGAGCCTGCTGCGGCCCCTCCTAATGATGGTTCAGCTGACCGCAGGCAACAAAGCCAGCATCAGGATTGATTAGGAGGGTTTGCTACCTCTTTCTGAAGAGGCCAGATATACAGTTCTTATTTCCACTTAATTATCTCCTGGCCTGTCCTCTGATCCACATGACTGCTTCTAGAAGCCAGCAGGAAACGTGAGGCGGTGGAGTTAGTCGGACCCCAATGAACTGGCTCTCCCGCGCGCCCTAGAGACACACACGCTTACTACGCACACCCTTTGTGTTGTATAATTACTCTTTACGGTGTGGTATGAGCTCTCTGTAAAAGGGGACTTCAAAATAATGAGGGGGGAAATGGAATTCAAGTACAAGCTTGGGGGCCAGTGGGTAGTATGGCGGTTGGAGCGCTGGATGCCCATGTGGTTGGCCATAGTTTGAGTCCCAGACCTGGCAGCTTGCTTTCCCATTTTCTCTTTCTCTCTCTGTTGAGCACACATGCCCTATAACAGATATTAAAACAATAATAATAAATAAACAAAAGTAACTAAATCACTTTTTTTAGAAAGTATTAGTTTGGTTGTGAAAACGAAATTAAGTCTATGTTACTTAAATGCATAATAGGAATTGTCCACGGGCTGTTTAAAGGCGACCCACATCTCACACTTTGGAGTAAGGGGCTCGAAGCTCTTAGTTTTTGACACTCGGCAGCTCTTACTGCCAGCCTGTATCCTCAGCAGTGCCATAACTTGCTTCACTGGACAAGCAGAAGGTAAAAGCGGGGACGAATGGCGGCCACACAGCTTACCACAGTGGCTCAGGCTTCTGTTTTGGAGTCAGGAGTGCAGGTAGACCTGTCTTCACCGGCTGTCTACCTCGCTTCACTGTAACGCTGATGAGCTGTGTGCATGTGCGTGGCTGTGTACACACACACAGTAGGAGCTGGAGTAAGAAACATGTTGTTCTGACTTGTAAACCTCATCTGCCAGCTCTCAATCTCCAGTGTAAACCAAACTCGAGTAAGACCTGGGGCTGGACACAACGCCTTCGTGAACACACAGGTGGTCTCAACCTTGGTATCACCATGCCCCACGTTCCTGGCCCTGGGATAGTTAAGCATCACCGAAACCCAGCAAGATTATTAGTTATCTGACAAGTGCTCTGATCCTGAGCCCAAGACAGACAGCAGAAACAAATCCTCTTCTGTGGAAACTGGCAAAGACTTTGATTCCCAGGGTGCCCGCGGTCATCCAGGATTCAGAGGGATGGTGCTTGCAGTCACACCAGTTCGATGGCTGTTCTAATCTAAGGTACACCTAGCACTTCAACCATGCAACGTGTAGTGCCACATTTTACATACCTATGGGCCAAGAAAATAGACATGACCAAACTGGTCTCTAGTGAATAGCTTCAGTCCTACCTTTTAAATATGTAAGTGAAATAAATATGACGAAATGCATATAACTATATATACATACATATATGTAGTTCATAGATAAAAAAGGACTTCAAAAGTTTGTTTAATTCAAAATGAATTAAAATATTCAGTTTATTTTAATACAAAACAATTTTAAAAGCAATGTAGAAACTTTTGAAAGACTCTCATATACAAATGCCATATTGATATACATAGGAGACTTAAAAAACATAGCACTCTCTGTAGCCTAAAACGTTTTAAAAGGAAAACAAGATCATCCTCAAATTTACTAGGTTTTTTTTTTTTAATGGTTTTGGCCTTAGAGTGTGTGCACTTGTTGGAGAGAAACAAAGAGAGAAAGTGAGAAATCACCCGCAATCACTTCTCCATTTTCCTTCTCAGGATTTTGGGCATGCGTACACACACGTCCAGAGTGATTTTCAAGCTGCTGGGTCCAGGACTCAAGCCGTGGTTAGTCACGTGACAGCCTAGCACCTTAACTACCATACCATCTGCTAGCCCAAAATTTACTGGCATTTTTAAATATGGAAAAAGGAGTTAGCAGTGTGAGCAGTGAAGAGCCGAAACAGAGAGATGAGCTTTGGAGTCGGTACTGCTGAAAACTCGTGTAACCTGCTAAGCCTCGGTTCCTCATCTGCACAATGGAAACAGACCTCTTCTGAGGCTTGCGGAGGAAAAGAGACGAGAAAACAATGGTTTTCCCAAGAAAGTCTGTGAAACATGAAATAATTTCTTTTTTTTTCTTCTTCTTCTTTATTTGGAGAGGTTTTTGCTATAGGGCGCGTGCGCGCGCCAGACAGACAGAGAGAGACAGAGAGACAGAAAGCAAGAAATCACCCCCCAGGGGGGATGGCCACGACGCAATCCCTTCTCCTCCATTCTCCTCTCGGGATCTTGGGCATGCATGCAAACGCGCACGGTGTGAGTTTAAGCCACTGGGTCCGGGACTCGAACCGCAGTAGACTATGTGGGAGTCCAGCGACATAAGCCATTACGCAAACTGCTGGTCCCCAAACATGAAATAATTTCTTAAAATGACCTATTGTAAAAGACCACTCTGGAAAACAGACCAAAATGGCCATCCTCCAGAAAACAAAGTTGGAGCTTGTAACAGCTCACCTGCCAGCCTCACCCTATCCCTGCCCTCTGTGCCCTTGCGGAGCTGTGAGAATGTCCCAGAATTCAAAACACCTGAGATAATTCATGTAAAAACACTACAAAGCTGCTGCTGTCAGAATGAGGGCTGGTAAGAAGCTAGACAGGAATAGCCTGAGGGGAAAAACAACTATTCCTTGTAAGTTTCTCAAATTACGTTTACAATTTCTGTACTAATGTTTCTACGTTCACCTGTAAACTCAGCAGGATGAGACTGAGACTGAGGAGTGAGGTGCTTCCTGTCACTAGAGGATCACATGCCAAACTCAGGAAGAATCCTCCTGCATGCTTTTGCAACCTAAAAGCTAGCTTGTCCTTGGCTATAGGGAAATTAATCTAGCCCTCCACTGCAAAGTACTTAGGAGGACCACTTAAAAATAGGTGCTATACTGTTTTATTATAAAATAATCATGCGTTTCTCTGTCTAATGCCTAGGGCCATGTGCGAGCAACAGATCGTTGACTGATTCTTCGATTCTGATCATTACCATGCATGCAGAAGGCCAATGGGGAGACTCATTTTCAAGCACGTGACTTGATAATGTTCCCTCGGGCTGCACTGAGAAGTAGCAGTCCTTGGAAGAGGCTAGAAGTCGGGAATACGATACCAGTCACCCTGGGTCATGGATGCATATACGAAGGCACGCAGCAGAATTCATTAAGAGAGTTTTTGAAGGCTCTTGGAAAGGTCTTATTGCAGATGGGCTCTCACTCTATTAATGTTCTTATTAGACACTTCATAGCAGGAGTAAATTCTCTTTGGCAGAAAATGCTTGGGAGCTTTGGCCCAGCCTGGAGCTGGTTGACTAGGTTTATTACTAATTACTGCTGAACTGATATTGTTATTCTTGCTACTATCTTCTTTGGGTGCTTTAAATGTAGATGATACAGCTCAATTAAAAGATTCAAATCACTTTAAAGCTACTGTGTTTGACAAGTAGTGATGTTTAAAAGCACCTCCTTTGGGGGCAGATGGTAGGGCTGGGTAAAACAGCTATGTGAGGCTCACTGACAAGGGAAGGTCCTGGGTTCATACCCAAAGACCTCCCTGAATACGGCAGGCATGTGAGTGCCCAGGATCTGGGCTGGCTGAGGCTGGGAGTGGACCAGAGCATCAAGACACTGTCGGAACGCTGTCTCTCTGTCTGTCTGTCTCTCTGACTCATGGAATAAATAAGTAAAACACCTGTTGTTTTTGTTTTGTTTTGTTTTTAAATAAAAAAAACAAACAAACAAAAAAAAAAACAAAAAAAAAAAACCTCACTCGTAGTTCTCTCAGTAATTTCCAACATAGTCTTATGGCCCTTTGGAGAAGAAATAGTATTATTAGCCCAATTTCATAAGGGCAGAAATGAAAGCATAGATA
>NW_006159530.1:3933502-3950500 GCF_000334495.1 Tupaia belangeri chinensis | reverse complement strand
AAAAAAAAAAAAAAAAAACCTCTCTCGTAGTTCTCTCAGTAATTTCCAACATAGTCTTATGGCCCTTTGGAGAAGAAATAGTATTATTAGCCCAATTTCATAAGGGCAGAAATGAAAGCATAGATACAACTGTTACTTTTAAGATGAAGTATCACTTATACATGGCTCGATCCTTTATACGGCACTTCAGCGCTCAGTCGGCGATGATGAAGAACAGTCCCACGGCAGTGTTGGAAAGAGACGGAATTCAGTCATTCCCATTTCCAGGCCATTGCTCACTCTGTGGCCTGTGCTTCCCATCTATTCGTCACTGCAAAGTTTAAGTTTCCTGCTTTGATGTTTTTCCTTGGACAGGCAATGTGGCATAGTGGCAAAAATGTGCATTTTAATGTCTGCTTTGCCATTCATCAGCTATGTGACCCCAAGCCACTTTCAGCCTCTCTCTGACTCAGTTTCCCAGGCTTTTTTTTTTTTAAGATTTTTGCCATAGGGTTTATGTGCTTGCTGGAGAGGAAGAGGGAGAGGGAGAGACAGAGAGAGACGGTAAGTGGGAAGAGAAATCACTCCTCTTGGGGAGTGGTCATGCCGCAATTCCTTCTCCATTTTCCTCTTGGGATTGGGTGTGCATTTATGCCCTGCATGTTTTGGAGGCTGGGGGATCGGGACTCAAGCTGCAGAGTTGGCCACGTGGGATCCAGGACCTTAACCACCAAGCTAGCCACTGGTCCCAGTTTCCCCGTCTTTAACACGAGAATAGAAACACAACCTTACAAGTTTGGTGCAGAGAATTAAAATACAACCCTGTAAGTTCAATGTACTCGAGGAAACGTTGGTCGTCAGAGGACAGAGAAGCAACCGAGAGGCAGTCTCTCCTGGTTATCCCCTCCTTGCTCCACCTTCGTTATCACCCCAATACTAGGGGGCTTCCAATGTGTATAGAGAAATGGAATTAAAGTATGTGTTTATTCTGGTAAGAAAGAAATCAAAGTCCACAGGTAATTTTTTTTGATAAAACACATTTCTCATGAACTTTTTTTTTTTTTGAGAGGTTTTTGCTATAGGGCGTGTGCATTCACCAGACAGAGACAGACAGAGAGACAGAAAGCGAGAAATCACCCCCCATGGGGGATGACACACAGCAATCCCTCCTCCTCCATTCTCCTCTCGGGATCTTGGGCACACACGCACACGCACCCAGCGTGTTTTAAGCCACCGGGTCCGGGATGTGAACCGCGGTCAACTACATGGGAGTTCAGCAACATAGCCATTACACTAACTGCTGGTCCCATCCCGTGAATGTTTTGAAGACCCCTAGTAGTTCAGCTAAGGTAGAAGACCTTGGTAAAATTTTTGCCTACACTACTGAATCGAATGTCCTCAGATTACCAACATATACACTGCATTCTGATCACTAGCTCCCTAAGAGCAGAAGCTCTATCTGAAACCTCTTTCTATTAACACTGACACTTCTGACCGCACCGCATCTATGGGAGCGTGAGAAACAAGCAAGGGTTGGGGGGATACCACATGCCGGGCACCCATGTTGGTAGGCCCAGGGAGGCGCAGGAGATCCGAACTGCAATGGCCTCCCGCTGGCGAGACACCGCCCCACCCCTCGGCGTTTAGGAAGACCCACGGAGACGCTGGATCTGAGCGCACTGGGTACCCAGCAGAGGCTGTACGGATATGTCAGCAGAACCATAAGTGACACAGTTGTTTCATACAGGAGGAAACAAAACCATTCGTGCACTGGACATCACGATGCCAGGGTTGAAACTCTCCACTAGAGTACAGGAAAATTTTCAAATCTGAGTCTAAAGATGCAGAAAATCTGGCACAGAGAAGCGAGAGTCTTCCAAAGTTACAAGATTAGGTTAGAAATAAACCTAGGGAATGGAATCTGCTCCCGTCTGACACATGCTTTTGAATTTGTGGTAGCACCAACTTCCCAGCACCAAATCTATGGGCATAGTTTGCCTGTGTCTTCCGGTATTCCTGAAATACTGCCACGGTTCTCGCGCTCTACGACCCTATCTCCTGGTGTGTCTGCTGGCGCTGTGGGAGAATGTGGAAGGGAGGTGAATGAAGAGGAACTGAAAGCATCCGTAAATTGCCATCAGAGTTCCAGTTACCTAGTCAACACCCACTCTACTTCATTCTTAGAAATCCAGCTCATTCAAAGAACATGCCCAGGTAAATGATTACATTTCCCAGCCTCCCTTGGAGACAGGCACGGCCACAGGATAATAATATATGAATATATGGAAGTGTCGCATGAGAATCTTAGAAGAATCCTTAAGGGAACTAAGTAAATTGAGAAATAGGCCCATCTTAGCCTTCTCCTGCCTCCTTTATTGCCTGGAACATTGATGTGATGGCTGGCAATCCAACAGTAATGCTAAACCATGAGGAGGCCTTAAAGATAGAACACAAATGCTGAATTGAGTGTTTATAAGGCCTTTGGCTCCTTAATGACTCACCTCTGGAACTCTATTCCATGTGACATTGTTTATGCCACCATTTTTATTTATGTATTTGTTTATTTATTGCTACAGTGTTAGTGTACACTTGCCCAAGGGAGACAGAGAGAGAAAGTGAGAATTCACCCCCCAGAAGGGATGGACACATGCAATTCCTTCTCCCCCAGTCTCCTCCTGGGATTTGGGGCACACATGCACATGCACCGGGCTTGATTTTCAAGACTCCAGGTCCAAGACTCAAATCTTAGTTGGCCAGGTGGGAGTCCAGTGCCTTAACCACCATGCCACTTGCTGGCCCCATTTCTTTAATTCTTGTAATGCTTTTAGCAAAAACACTTAATGGTAGCTGATAAGAGTACTGATAAGCTATCTGACAAAATCCTAGATTTCTCTGACATTGATTTTTGGAAATATATATGAAAGATGATGCCTACTCTCTTAGATAGTACCTCATAAATTCCAAGGGCTGCAGCCTTTGTGTTTATGCGAAAGTGAAGGGTGACCATACATCACTATAACAGCAGGAGAGGAGAGGATGTAATTAAAAAGGTCAAAATACTATAGTGTATGGCCAAGGCTAGGGGTACCGTATCCTTCAGTCTTGAGGATATCTTTAGAGAGAGAGAGAGAGAGAAGAGATGGAGGTGGGGAGTTCAGCGCTCGAGTCAACCGAGAGTCTAAGAGTCTGCAGTGAAGAAAGAAAAGGACTAAAACAGGTCAATAGAATTGGTATCAATTTTGTGATGGCAAAAACACCACGGTATCATGGCCAGCTTCTTTTGCTATTGACTGATTGGTCATCTGTGTGTAAGGAACACAGCCGTTACTACACCGCCGTGGGCACCCCCTTTAGATGAGCAGGGTTCTTGCTTTGGCTCTATCACCTGCCCCAGCCCCTTAGGAGCCCTCTACACTGACTTACATTGCCCTGCAGTGGAGGGGATCGTATGACTGGAGGCCAAGCTTTGTGCTGCTCCTTTGTCCAGTAGCTAGTATGCAAAGCATGACATCTCTCTCTATTATGAAGTTATTCATTACTATTTCACATCCATCACTGTCAGTTGCTCCACAGCCACTTTTAGAAGCCATGCTTCTAGCATTTTCCAGCAGAAGCCAATCAGGACTGCTAACTTCCACTCTGCAGATATCTAAAGAAAAGCCCCATTTTTGCTCAATTCGTCTCCATATGGTCTTTTCTTAGGTCACACTGTAGCTTTCTGATTTCATTTTTAAACACCAGCGGTTAGGATGGCCCATTTTTATACAGCAGTTTTTTTAAGTGGATACCTGAGTTGTAACAAAAATAATGTTTCCAACATATCATTTATTCAGTGTCTAAAATGGGTCTACTACTATCCTGAAATTGAGCTTCGTGATCTTTTACGCTGAGTCTACGATGGATCCTGCAGTCCACAAGCACCCAATGGTACTCCACGGTACCCTATGGATGGAAGTTCTGAAAGCTTTTCTCTCCCTACTTGAGACAGAATAAATATCTTCAGGTTTCACTAGGAGCTACTCTCAGCCTTCCTGCAGCATCGGTAAGAAGAGTTTTCCTAGGGTTCAAGAATCTCTGGAAGATCACTTTTCAATTTTTTATTTGGCTCTTAGATGAACCCTACAATTCTCAGCTTTTCCTCTTGTCTGTAAATTTGTATTTTTCCAGATGGGGTAAGTTTTGCCTAGAGATGTTAAAGTAATTTCTACCTTAAAAGACTTGAACCATTGGCTGGTAGCTCCAGGTTTACACATCCCTCTTGGAATTGATGGTGACTTTTTTTTGCTGTTGATGTAGGTGACACACATGTGCACACACATGTACAAACACACACACACACTGACTCTGACATCCTACATACAGTCGCACAGAATTGTCTTCATTTGATCATAGGAATGCAGTTGGCCAGAGAACTTACTAAATTCTCTCACCACTTATTAAAGCAATGTAGTGAAGTAGAAAGAAACACGAGATTGGTTGGGCTGACTGTAGCCTGTGGCTAAGGCAGCCAGGTCTCACATGGACAACTGGGCAGTTTGAGTCCTGAACCCAGCAGATAAACACACCAGGCATGTGTGTGGGTGCATGTCTCAAATCCCATCAGGAGGGCCATGGAGAAGGTGAAACCATGCCCCATGGGGGTGGCTCTTTCCTCTCCCTCTGTCTGTTTCTCCCTGGCAAGCACGTGTGTCCTCTAGCACAGCACATGTACACACACGCACACGCATGCACACACACACACACACACACACACACACAAGAGTGAATACCATCCCCCAGCATAACCACCAAGGACGCGCAGCCCATTTCTGTAGGTACCTTCTTAAATAGACATTAATTGTGTTGTTGGAAAAGTCATGACACAGTTTTCTATGCAAAAACTGCTTTATGACTTCTTGAACAACCCAATATATTTAAATGACAGGGCAAAAGACCATATGATCCAGTACAAGAGGACTTCAAGATGACTGCGGAAACACGGAACAGAAGTGTGAGTTGCCTCTGTTGAAATCCATGGTCAGTCCTCTTCATAATATACACCGTCCATCACCTTTTTGAAGACCCCCTTCTACGCCATTATGCTATCACTTTCAGATCCGAAATCATTTTACTTAGATTTCTAGCTCCTTTGAGGAGGGTGCTTATAAACGCATACTGCAATTCATAACTTTAAAATCTGTCCAGCAATCTTTGGAGTGGTAAAGGCCTTCACCAGAGTCATTTGAGTTCTGGTAGAATTCTAGCTAGAATTTTCCTATAAATTCCTCTTGGCTAGGGACCAGCAGATGGAGTGGCGATAACGACGCTGCTTTCTCCATGACCAACCATGGCATGTGTGCATGCGGGTCTAAGATTCCAGGAGGAGAACAGAGGAGAAGGGATTGCAGCATGGCCATCCCCCGTGAAGGGTGATTTCTCATTTTCCCTCTCACTGTGCCTGACTCTCTCCTGCAAGTGTATGAACCCTAAGGCAAAAATCTCTTAAAGCAAACAAACAAACAAACATCCTCCTGTCTCGGAGTCCAGAGAGACCTTCCTCGTGCCCCAGAGATGCTGTCTTTACTCTGTGAGCCACAGCATTTGGGAAGCTATCGACAGAACTGGGTATCTATCTTCTCTGCTTAAAGCTGAGAAACTGTGTCTCACAAACTGTACTTTAGCAAGGACAGGTAAAACTACTAATCCCACATGTGAAAATAGGCTCTTATTAATACAAATACAAATAGTTGCCAATAAACGAATAGCTCTGTAAGATTTTCATCTTTACATGTTCACTTAAGCTGCCATATTTAGCAGTATTCCCAAGCCTAATAGTTTCAAAATTTTTGTCCTATATCTAGTAACAGTTGATCAAACATCAATATCCACAGGCGAAATACACTCTTCCTTGTGTGTCTTCCCATAGAGTTTTGCAAGTATTATATCATAAAGCACTTATTATTGTGTACTGAAACGAGTTGCTTATTCTGGATCTATCTTCTACAATAATTATGAGACAAAGATAATGTGCTATCCATGCCTGGCATATAATAGATATGCATTCGGAATTTGATGAATTCAGTAGTGAATTCATGTTTGTCACACAATAATCATTTATTGGTGATAGAGAGGGAGTGAGCACACACCCACGAGGGAGAAACTGAGGAGAAGCACCCTCCAAAGGCCGTGATCATGTTGCAGTCTCCATCCCCAGCCCTCCAGCTCATCAGGACCTTGGACACGCATGTGCAGGGCATGTCAGGCCGACCCAGGGATCCAAACCCAAGGTGGACCCTGCGGCTTCCACCACTGCAGTTCAGTACACTACCAACTGGCCATGGAAGTTGGGCCAATTTTTTTCTGAAGCTACAAGTTTCTGTTAACTTGGCCTAGAGAAATGGAAGCCTATAGTTAAAATATAAAAGGTTAATCAAATAGTCCAATATGATATTGCCTTTGAGATTCATGTAAACGAATACTAACGTGGAGGGAAATACACACACACACGTGCACACACATGCCCACTTCATCAACGCTGCAGCAGGCACAGAGACCAACCCCAGAAAAAGAGAAGGCACTGTGCTGCTTAAAGAAAAAGGAAGAAAAAAGGCGAGAAGGGGAAAAAAAAGTATAATCATCTAAACTTTTAAAGACAGCAATTGAAGCAAATTGCCATATCTGCTTTTAGAAATGAAAGGGGAAGAAAAATGCTCATTTCTTTTGAAGTCAAATTGAGTAGGTCAATGGCTGTGACAATCCTCTCAATAACCACTAACAAAAGACCAGTTTGGGTGGTTAGGGAAGCCGCTCAATAGCAGGTATTCATTGAATCTCGGAATAATTTTGCTCGCCACAAGCTGTGAGAGAGAACAGAAGGATGTAGAATACAGCCTGCTAGGTAACATATCAGCAGCCGAGGTGGAAAAATAAAACCCTAACCCAAGGTCTCGAGCTTTCTCATGTGATTATTTATTCAAAGGCAGGGAGCTGCATGTGGAGCCCAATTAAGGCACAGGAGCAGGCGAGGTGGCTTCATAATAAAGAACGCCTAGATGGAATTGCATGAGGGTACGACCGGTTTCCATCAGGGGAAACCGTATGTGTTGTTTAAGATGTTTTACCTCAGAGAGAGCGGGAGCCAGGTTTTTGCACTACAGCTTCTGGGAACTAGGTTTCATATTCAAAATCTTACTTAGCACCTGGAGTATGGTATTCTTAGGTTAACTACAAAAAGGAGGACTCATACTCCCAGCCCGTAAGGCTCTATACCGAAATTGGTATCAGGAACAGAACTATCACACCAACTAGAAAAAACTGAATAGTTTACAAAAACGTTGTCCAGATTGGATAGCACCACAGTGTCGTGTACATGAACAATGTCAGAACGAATGGAAAGGAAGGGTCAGAGTTATTTAGGGAAGGTTTCCTACACCTAAACAGGATGTTAGAGGAATTGGGACATGCTGCCCTCCAGCAGAGAATCATGATTTTGATTCCTTAAACAACTGCACAGTTCAACATGATCACTACATGCTTAAGATCTGCAGATTTTTGGAAAGGTTTTATTCTAAAGACATGTAATATAAAAAATGTAATAAGGTGAGCCACTCACCTAAGCAGAGGGACAGCTGTATCGTATATGAGAAAGCTATATTCTGGCTAGTCCAGCTCTGTCACTCTATGTAACATCTCATCTCATTTCTCCTATGTGGAAGATGGCCTGGTCTCACTCAGGAAGAGCTAGAGCTATAACCACCTGGAAAAAGTTTGGGAATTTTTTATAAAATTAAATATACAGTCCCTTTATGACTTGGGAATATGAGGCCTAGGTATTTATCTAAGAGAAGTAAAAATATATGACATACACAGACTTACAAGCAAATGTTTGTAGTAGCTTTATTCAGAAGAACCCTAAATTGCAAATGACCCCAGTGTCCATCAATGGAGGAATGGATAAACAAATTGTGGTCTAGTCCCACAGTGGAATACTATGCAGCAACTAAAAGGAGTTATAAAGCCAATGACTAGATAGACACATCTCAAACATTATTTTGTATTTGTGTGTGTGTGTACATATGTAAGAAGATTGGTATAAAAGACTACATTCTGTATAATTTTACTTACAGAATGAAATTTTAGAAGGGTGAATATATAGCAACAGAAAGGAAACCAGTGATTTCCAGGAACCAGGGACTGTGGTAGGATGTCAAGGGCATGAGGGGACTTGGTGGTATAATGGTGACTGCAGAAGGGCAAATGTATTTGTCAAAACTCATCAAGGGCACAGATAATATAGGTGTATTTAATTATGTAAATTATACCTTAATTTAATCCAAAACAAAACTTTAAAAAATGGATATCAATACTCTGTTACATTTTCCTAATTTCATCCTAATTTAGCCCTTGCTTTAGAGGGTTGAGCAGGCTCATCTGTCCACATTATCGAAGTCGTCTGTGATTCGGGTCAATCTCACTTTGAATGAGTGATTATGTGGAGATGAGAAAAGTCTGTCAGCCCCTGTATTTTCTTAGAAGGGCTTTGTCTTGGGGCTCTGCCATCAGGTGCTGAGAAAATACTGTGTGGTTAGACGTCTCAGGGCTGTTGCAGGTTGAGGCCACGAGATGCCCGGGCACTTCTGTTGGGCAGAATCCACTCAGACACACACCTTTCTTCCTTTTCTGCCTGAATCTCTGTCAAAGCCATCACAGCACATTTCAGCCCATAGTCCCTCCTGAGCACCTAAGAAGTACTTCGAAGGCCTTCACGTGGTGTCTGTTTCCTGGCTCCACCATCTCCCTGCTCTGCTTCCTATCAACAGAGTGAAACTCTAAGCTGCATTTTTAAAAGGACTAGGAGCCAAATGGACAAGGGCCAGTAGGTGGCATGGCGGTTGAGGTGTTAGACTCCTAACAAGGCCAACGATGGTTCAAGTCTTAGACCTGGCGGCTTGCTTTCTCATTTTCTCTCTCTCTCTCTTTCTCTCTCACTCTTTCTCTCTCATGGATATGCCCTGTAGCAAACTTTAAAAATAATAATAATGATAAATAAAATTAAATAAATATTTTTTTAAAGAAGTCAATTAGACAATGAGAAACTGTGAGAGGTCTTCAAAAAGTTCATGGCTAATGCATCTTATACAAAAACAATGCAGGGGCTGGCAGGTGGCGTGGTGGTTAAAGACGCTGGACTCCCACACGGGCGACCACAGTTCGAGTCCCAGACCTGGTGGCTTGCTTTCTCACATCCTCTCTCTCTTGCCAAATTAAAATAAATAAGCAAATAAAATAAAGTTAAATAATTCTTTTTTTAAAAAAATCAAAACAAAACAATGCATAGGCCCAGAAACTATTGTACAGCAAAAGGAATCATACTTGATTTCCATTTTTTTTTCCATGAACTTTTTCTCCTTTTATTGTCACCATCTCTTCTCTACCTCAGTTTTTCTTGATTTTTTTAATGGAAGTTTTTTTCCTCTTTCTTTTTTCTTTCCATCCTGCTTCCTTCCCAAGTCTCCCTCCTCCATCTGTCTGTCTTGTCCCCCTCATATTTGGTTGACAGTTATTTTCCTGACTTTGGTGCATTTTCTGGCTTGTGCCTTTGTTACGAGCTATGTATTTTACGGAGGATAATGTATATGGCATTGTTCTTCCTGTGGCTTTTTCCCTCTTCTTTATTTAAGGAGCAGAGGAATGGACTGTTCTCAGAGAAAAGAAAGATGAAAGGAGGAATTAGGTTGAGACGCGAAAGCGTGGAATGAAAGAGGAAGGTGTCAATTAAAAAAATGAACCTCCGCGCATCCCCCTCTTGACAGGTGGGGTGAGTGGAGCTGACAGCCGTGGCATTCGCTGGCTTTGGTGGAACCCTCATGCCTTGTGGTCCCCTGAGCTCAGAAGGAGTGAGTCCGGGGACTCACTCACACGTTCTCACTTGGTGCGCACAGCCTCCCCACAGCTATTTCTAATAATGGTAATTATAATGATTTGAGGCTTAAGCAGGGCAATTCCGGCCTGGAGGCAGACTGTAATGAAGTAGTCAGGGTGAAGGGAGGGGTAGGGGCAGGGGCAGCGGCGGGAAGAGGCAGGATGGGGCACTTTCACTTCTGTGGCTTTGTCTACTCAGTGCAGCCAGGGTGGCCTCATCCCTGAACCCAAAGTTTCTCCTGCAAGAGACTCCGAAACGTGCAGATCCTGCAGATCGTGCACAGCCACAGAGGGGCCTCTCCCAGCCCAGGGCCTGAGCGTGGCTGCTCTTGGTTGAGGCTTGAGTCACATTCTGAGCTCTGTCCGGCCCCGCCCTCCCCTGTCCTGAGCGCCTTGGCCCAAATCCAATTACTGCTGATATACATCTTCCCGGGACTCCGAATGACTCTTGCTGCCATTGAAGGATACCCCGGAATGCTGGAAACTGGTCCTGATTGCAGAGTTAATGGTCATGTGGTCCTGGGCACCGCCGGAATGGCCTGTGGGGGAGTCTTGATGGGTCTCTGTAGTCGTCTGTGTTACCCCACCTCTCGCTCTGCCCTTATTAAAGCCATTCGTTCTGAAAGCTAAATGAATATGTTTCATCTCCAAATGCGGGAAAACAATAGCAGGCCGCTGGGATGGCACAGAACAATGCTGGCCTCGTCAAGGCAATGCCCTCTCCTTTCCCTCTCTAGCTCACTCTCTCTCTGGGTCTCCTTTCAGCCTCTCCCTAATGTCAGCGAGGAGGCCCTCCATGACGACAGACGCGTGGATTCACGCTCACCTGGACACACACACTCACAGAGGCACAAGGATGCGCTGCCTCCTATACATGGGCGAGGTGCAGAGACACGCACGTCCTGTTACTAGACCTCGCTGTACAGACGGTGCACGCCTACGCATGTTTATTTCTGGCCTCAGAAACGGTCAGTAACTTCTCCTGCTGCCACGCGTTGAGCTGATGCTTCCACCTAAGTGTTTATTTTATAAAAGGTATACGTTTTCAAATAACGGTGGTGATGAAAACATGGAACACACTTACACAGTACTTGAAATAGAGATGAGCGAGACTCCAGTGCCTCGTGCCCTAAAATGTAAATAATTGCGTACTGTATAATCAAACGCATGAGGCGTTTTCATTATCTGTTAGCTGGAGACGTATACTTTCCTAACGCAATGAATTACAGAGGCATTTCGAGCATTCTACGCGTCACTTTTTCAGCTCCTCTCTACAGCTCTTCCTCTCCTGCTTGGAAAGCAGGAGCTCACGATAGCGTCTATTTTTTCCCACATTTTCGGACTGTGGAGATATTCCTGAAGTAACTGACTTCGTGGGCAGAAAGACCCTATGTGAATAGGCCCTCTCTGGAATCACCGTGCAATCACATGAAATCTCCTCTTTCCTTTTCTCGTTCTTTACATGTTGTCCAGGCACTTAAGTAAATAAGACCACAAGAAGAGAAACGTGTTCGATATGTCAAACTCTATTTGTTACTCGTGGTAATGGTATGTTATTAATTCCCTCATCCCGTAATTCATCACCGCAGTAATTTAATACTGTGTTATCCTCAGGGTCTAGTACTGAGCACATCATACAGCAGGCAGTCGGGAAGTGTTTGGTCCATGAACCAGACACAGTGGGGAAACAATATCCAGCCCTCACCTCCCAAGTTAGTACTTGTGAGCAGTGACAGGCACGGTATCTGACAGTAATGGCTCACAAAACAAAAGTCCCTTTAAAGGAGAAATTCAAACCGTGAGATCACTAATCGGGACAAGAAATAACAGAATATGGTTAGGTAATTTAGCACTGCTGTTTCTGCTTTCTGTTTGTTTGTTTGCCAAAGGGTGCGTGCACTTGCCAGGGAGAGGCGGGGAGGGAAAGTGTGAAAGCACCCCAATGGGGAATGGTCATGCCACACTCCTCCTGTATGGCCCCTCCTCTGGGGATTTCAGGCGCGCAGGCACCCACACACGCCCTGCAAGTTTCTTAGCAGAATTCAAACCACGCAGTCGACCATGTGGGATCCAGCTGCCTTAACCACTGTGCCAAAAGCTGGCCCTATTTTCTACATTTAAAAAATTAAGTGAGTTTTCTACTGAAGTTGACGCTGGTTCAGCACGCAAAAGAAGTGTTTCCTTGGGACCAGCAGATGCCATGATGGCTACATCACTGGATTTCCGTGTGGTCGAACGTGGTTCAAATCCTGGACCTGGCAGCTTAAACTCACGCTGGGTGAGTGTGCCCCAGATCCCAAGAGGAGAATGGAGGACAAGGGATTGCATCGTGGCCATCTCCCCAAGGGGTGATTTCTCACTTTCTGTCTCTTGTCTTTCTGGTGAGTGCACACGCCCTAAATAGCAAAAACCTCTCCAAAAAAAAAAAAAAGAAAGAAAGAAAGAAAAGAAAAAGAAAAAAGTATTTCTTTCAAACTGTTACTGAGAATCTGACCTCTCACTCCTGTATTCCTTACAACCAAATTCCAGAAGAAAATGAGAGAGCAGACAACTGTCAAGCACAGCAGTGGGGTCGGATGTGCTTGCATCGTGTAAAGGGGTCGCCCACTGGACTCACGTTTGTCTAAACATCAGTTAGGATCACAGTCAGAGGGGCTGGCCCTGTAGCCTATGGGGTAAGGGAGCTGGACCCACATGACCAACCACGGGTTTGAATCTCACCCCTGGAGGCTTGAAAACCACACCGACTACATGTGCATGTGTGCCCCTAGCCCCCACATGGTGGGGAGTTTAACAGACTATCTCCCTCCCTCCCTCTCTCTCTGCTGAGTGCATGCACCCTCTAGCAGTGTTTTAAAAATCAGAATCAGGGGCCAGACAGTAGGCGCAAGAGTAACACACATGGACCAACACGGGGGCCCCAGCTAGCGCCCTGAGGTCGCTCTGTACATACTGAGTACACATGCACTCCCAATCCAGGCTGGTTAGAATCCAGGGTGGATCACAGCATGGAGACCCTACTGAAGGTATCCTCCATCTCTAGCTCATGGAAAAAAAATGAATAAATAACTTTTTAAAGTCACTATCGGCAAACACATAAAGAAAAATATGAGAACACATACGAAATGAATCCCTACTTACAGCAAAAAGCAACACATACTAAATGCACGTATGTCTACACCAAAGTCCAACAACCCATTTGCAGAAGAGCATCCACAGGAAAAAAAAAAAAAAAGAATTGAAACATTTCTGCAGACTCAGCAAGAAACAAACACAAAAAAGGTCTATTCAGAAAAAAAGGGCTTCATTGTATAAACGTTATTTTCCTTTAGTTAGTCAAAAAGTATAGTGCAAGATTTAAAACTAATAAAACTTAAACTCTCATCTATAATTCATTTAAATACGAGGCTATTGAAATGTTTTCATTTATTAAACATTTTTATTCGATATGTTTAAAAATTAATTTCAGTGTCTGTTTAGTTCCAAGTTAGCAATACCATCTAGTTACTGAGAAGACAACCTTGCCACATGCAGAGGTTGCTCTTTGTGAGTGACAGAACAGAGAACAAAAAAGGACCACACAGTAGGCCCTTCTGCACCAACCATGGACTCTCTGAACATTCTCTGGGTCTACCTTTACAAAAAAGCCAGTCCTAGGGTTTTCTTAAATAACACAAAGACCTGCCTAAACCACACTATACAAATTCTCTTGTGGAAGGGTCAAAGCAGTATGAGAAAAGGGCAGGTTTTTGAGAGTCATCTTGGTGGGGACCCAGGATGCAGAAACCAGGGTCCCAGGGCCCACAAAGCAGGAGGCTCCTCTCAGGTTGATGGTAACACTCCCTCCTGATGGGCTACCACTCTGACTGGCTGCCTAGGCAGGCATCGGGGAGTTCTCAGCCTGGTGGGTGAGTCGCAAAGGCCCTGAGACAGATGCCCCGGGAAGAGTGCGGACAAGAACCAGGCACTGCCACTCTGAGGTCTGAACGCTATGAAAACGGCAATCCTTTAGGACCTGGGAAAGAAAGATGCCCACTAAGGAAAATAAAAACACTGCGAGTCATCAAAGCCAAGGCAGTGACTTCCAAGAGATCATGAAGAAAGGTGTCAAATCCAACTGAGAAAGAAGTTCAATAAGAAGAGGACTGAAAATTGCATTTTGCATTAAGCAACCATGGGTTCTTGATGACATTAACTAGAAAAAAATCAAAAACGGCAACAAAGGAAGACTGAGCAGATTGAGGAAGTGTAGACTTCTGTTGTTGGTTGGTTGGTTTGTTCGTTTTTAAGGTTTTGGCCATAGGACACTTGGGCTCACTGGAGAGAGAGAGAGACAGTGAAAGGAAAAGTGAGAAATCATCCCCGAGAGGTGCCACAATCCCTTCTTGTCCATTCTCCTCCCAGGATTCTGGGCATGCATGCACGTGTGCCTGGCGTGATTTTCAAGCCACTATGTCCGAGATTCTAACTACTGTCAGCCATGTGGGAGTCCAGTGTCTCAACAACGACGCCACCTGCTGGCCCCTCGACTTCTGTCTTTGGAAATTTGCAAGATATGAGGAAGGAAAGGATGGTAGGTAGCTGAGACAGATGGAGTGGAGGAAAAGTTTCTGTGAGTTCCTTAGATTCTGTACGTTGAACGAGAATGTCCGTGAGTTATAGGGAAGGAAACATTAAAGAGAAGACAGATTCCACAAAAGACCAGAGAGAGAGGAGGCTGGGGTAAGGGGCACAGAGAGAAAGGGATTATCTCCCTGTGAAAGGGGAGGAGGAAGACAAGGTGTGGACACATTTGGAGACAAAGTGTGTGTGTGTGTGCGTGCGCGGGGCATGAGGAAGTCTCGATTAGAGAGTTCCATTTCCACACAGTGGGATGCAATGTCATCTGCTGGAAGGAGGAAGGTGAATTCAAGACGGAAGGACCACTGAACACTGTACACAGTCCTTAGAGACCCAGAAGAGAAAGCACTAACTGGTGGAGTAGAACGCCCAGGTACAGTGAGAAAACAGGATATGGGGTGGCACGGACCCTCTCCTGGGTATGATTCGGGACATGAGCATCTTAAATCGTTCCTTTATTCATTCCTTCCAAATCAAGACCATGCTTTGAGAAGGGAAGGCAGGGCCGACGTTGGTGCAGCAGTAAAACACGATGCTCTGTGAGGCTGACCCACGCAAGAAAGTTCCAGGTTTGCACCTCAACAACCACCAAGTATGACCAGCACATGCGCCCATGATCCTGTGCTGGCTGTGGCTGGGGGTGGATCATGGCATCGAGACCCTGTTGGGGGGGGGGCTGTCTCTTCATCTCTGTCACTCTGTCTTTCCCTCACGGAAAACATACATAAATAAACTTTAAAAAGAGGAGAAAGTGGTAGCTAGATAGAAGGGGTTATCTGCTCACCGGCTCCAGACGGTGTTTTATTTGATTCTATTTATTTATTTACCCGGAGTGTGCATCCTCCATGCCTAGGCAACAGTACGGAACCTTTCGGTGTCTTACCAGCGCACAAGCCAACAGTGTGCTAATAGAAACGGAAGACGAGGCAGGCCCCATCCCGGCTGGGAAAGCCTGGTGCCCCGAGCATCTCCACGCGGCTGTCGGGGCCCTCTCCCCAGCACCACCCCCGTCCTTCCGGTCGTCCACTGTGCAAGAAGTGCCTGTAGTTGACGCACTGTCAGGGCCCAAGCACTGACCCTTCCCACACCCTCGGCCTCCCCTGCCGCTGCTGCTGCTGGAGGGTCAGGACGCGCAGTGGTGGCAGGAGCCCCGGTGCTGCACAGAGGCCTTCGGAGCTCACACAGGCCGCCGAGCCCAGCTCACTTCTGTGGCAGACTTCATAAGGCTCCGCTCTTTGACTGGCGTTGAGTTTATGTGAAAGTAATTAACAGTAATTAATCCTTAATTACAGTAATTAGCCAAGTCGCAGTAAATTAAACCACATCTGGAGCAGATGAGGGCTTCCGAATGGGAGGCAAAGAGAGGCGACAATCGGGGAGATGCTGAATTCATCTGACAGCATCTGATTAAGTCTACCTGTTGCTGGCAGCCTCATTTGCATGTTGTTTTTGTTTGCATTTCCCAGTAACCCTTTCAATGCATTCACAGTGTGGACCTCTTGGTCCCTGCCTAAATACCAGTTAGGATGCTGGCTGCCATCAGATGAGGGAGTCCCTAGTACCCCGCAGGGCGGCTGGGTTTGCCTGGGCTTTATTTATAGTCTCCCCCTCCCTCCTAACAAACAAAAATATAAATAGCAGGGACCTCATCAAATGACAGGCTGAAATCAGAGGAGAAGCCAAGCGAGTTTTTTTTTTGGCTGATGAAAAGGGAAGATGATCTGAGCCATTAACATGTCTGACAGGGGAGGGGAGCAGAGAGTAGAGGCAGAAGACACTTGCAAAAATAGGTCAAGTGGGTCACCCTCTTGTAGAGAAGTCCTTGCAGCCTCCAGAGAGAGTGGGCCTCTGGAAGACCTGTTGCCCATATGTCACACACACACACACACACACACACACACACACACTCGCGCACGCAAAGACACACAGTAGGAGAAAAGCACCAGAGTCCTCCATGAACTGACCTCCTCCACATGTGCATAGCCCGCACACATGTGACCTTTCTGCGCACTAAACAGAAGAGTACGAGCACAGGAAAGAAAGCTTAAATGACAGTAACTGAAATCTGCCTTAAAGGTCACCACCCAGAGACCGGCATGGACCCATCTTGGAAGGAAAGAAAATATTTAGAAACACAACTCTCTCTCTCTCTCTCTCTCTATATATATATATATATATATACATACATACATACTCACACACACGATGTTACTCTAGTTGCTTCTTTAGTATCCTGGGGCTAGAGCCCAGAGACTCCCTCAACCTCTGGGTCCTGTCTCTGCTCTGGTCTTGACCAAATTTACACAAGGCAGCACTTAGCACTTCTGCTGGGTTGTGAGTCCTGGAGCCGGCCTTGCTAGTTACGATCCTGGTTTAGCTGTGGGAGTTAAAGCCAGAACAGGCAGATCCAGAGATGCATGTGCTCTGGGAAAGGCTTTCACTGGGGATGGACTAGGAGGGTGTGGGCCATTTTCAGAGGGCTAGGGGAGGGGTGTAGGG
>NW_006159530.1:3931348-3933471 GCF_000334495.1 Tupaia belangeri chinensis | reverse complement strand
GGAGAGAACTGTAACAGCTCTCCCCAAATGTTACACCTAGTTGTAACCCAGGATGAGACAGGGACACGTAACAATGCCATCCTTTCCGTGTGCAGAGGAGTCCTAAGACTCACCCCTCCCATTCCTGAGACTACACTTGACAGGTCAGGGCATCTGGGCACACGGCTGGCACCACCAGGTCACGGACCTTCAGGGATCGGTTCCGTCCCAGTCCCTCTCACTCTCTTCCCCAACAGCACCCTCAGCTCTGGGACTGTTACTGACTGTTCCTCCGGAGGAGAGTAAAACAGACTGGTGACAAGAAGTGGATTCACCAACCATGAACCGTGCGCTAACTGATCAGCCTGCTGTCCTAGTTCTACAACCCTCCCTGATTCAGTCTGGCCTTGAGACTTCACGAGGCCTTCGAGAATGTACCCCAGCAATAAAAGGCTGGAGGGGCTGCTTACTAGCTGTGCCACATGGGGCAGGGGTAGACACTCCGTCTGCTTCCGAATATTTGAAGTGGGTTAGTAGTATCTGTCTCATGGCATTTTGGGGGAGGCTGAAATGAAGCAATGAATGTAAATCTTGCCACAGTGCCTTACGCACAGGAAATAGCAATATTCACTTACAACAATAACTGTGTAAGTCGTGGTATGTGCCCTTGCGTTTTACACTTACACTGAGAAGCAGCACAGTGCACTAGTTAAAAGCAAACTAAATACACCACAGATAAGCTGTGTGACCTTGGGCACATTAGTTAACCTCTCCTGGTTTCAGGGTCATTAACTCTAAAAGAGGGATAATAATTATACCACCTGCCTTATCTACTTCCTTTAAACACTTGTATCAGCTGCCTGAAAGGTGCTGAGAGTGATGCCAGGCCTAGAGACATGCCCAATAAATGCTTCCTATTACGGACCTTTTCACACGACCTTTGAACTCTTCATCTCCATTTCACAATCACGTGTTCATTTGTGAGTCCCTAGAACGCAGGCCCGGCCCACTGCCTCCCTCCAAGATGAATTGCATTTTTATAAAGAATGATTTACTTCCTTGTATCTATTATTAATATTAAATTTGGTACAGAGCACATGCACTCACCAGAGAGAGAAGAGGGAGAGAGAGGGTGAGAAAGGAAGCCTCCAGGTCCAGGACTTGACCTGTGCTTAGCAGTGTGAGAGTTCAGGGCCTCAACTACCACACTACCTGTTGGTCCCCCAAGATGAATTCCTGATAAAACTGCTTTTTGATGAGAAAAAAAGGGAAAGAATAGAAGGAAAGCAGAAATATAAGCGCACAGATAAACACAGGGAATTCGGTAGGTCGAAGCAGACCAGCTCAACACGGGCCAATCTATCCATAGGAGGTCATTCAGGGGAAGTTCTGTTCACCAGCAAAGGCTCTCTGATGATCTGACAGATGAAGACTCACTTCCTACTCACCGTAAGAATTCAGCCACAAACTTTCGATGTTGCTTTTAGAAGCCTCTCAGCTTAGTAGCCAAACACTTCTCGATGCTACCTTGAAAACATCACTAGAAAGCCCAGGCAGGCCACCTTAATTCAGACACCCTCTAAATGCACAGGAAGGAGATGTAGCTCTTGCAAGCTGAGCAGAGCAGAGGCACCGACCACAATGCAGAAGCCCAACCAGCAGCAACCCCTACAATTATCTTGTGGTTTCCTCGAAGTTATAATGAGCTGACCTACTCGGGGTATCCAATTCCTCCTGAATGGTCTTGTAGTTCTCACCCATGCAGAGACAGGGCTCTAGGAAGAAAAACAACAGGCCATTTACACGAAAATATGTTGCCATGGGTGGGGAGACTATCGGGGAAGAGATGCGTCCCGCAGTTAAAAATTACTCCCTGACTCCCAACCAGTGTTAGACACCTCAAGGAAAAAAAGAAATAGTAAAGTAAATAAAAAATTAAATACGCACATATACATACATACATATATATATATGTGCATTTGGAATAAAATAAACGATGCTCTGGCTGAGAGAGCAGCCCTCCTTCTGCTCAACAGAGTTAACACTAGTTCTCGTATTTTCTGCACTTCCTCCAATTTCATTATTGGGTTCTTGTCTAAATCAAAATACATTGTAATTCTAAATAATAGGCTATCTGCTGCCTG
>NW_006159530.1:3921556-3930968 GCF_000334495.1 Tupaia belangeri chinensis | reverse complement strand
TAGGGAAATGTGATGATGATAATAAATAATTCCTGAAAATTATGAATTACTTCTACCCTCTCAAAAATATAGACAATTACTGGTTTGTAGAGGAGCTGGAGCACGTTGGTTCTGAGCTCACCACCCTCCCCTCGAGGGCTCCCGCTCCTTGCCTCCCAGGGGCTGCCCACTTCTCACCAGGGGGATTGGGAAGGCCCACCCCGCGCTTCCTGGGCACGCTTCTGTTCTGCTCTCCGAAGAGGTTGAGGGAGGACCCAGATGCACAGAAGTCACACATAAACTCAGGGAGTTTAGAGTCTCCCACTCGGACCAAGGATAGACAAGTTTTCCCAGGAACGCCTCATAGGCAGGAAGAGGGCATTCCTAACTGCCAATCTCGAATAAGGAACAAAGATCTGGTGCTCAAATCAAAAGAAGCCCAGACACCACGGACCTGTGACAAAATCCTAGCAGGTGACAAAGGCAAAGAAGCTCAGAGGAAAGTGGTGATGCACCATCTCTGTTGCGAAGGAGGGGCCGCTGGCTTTTGCTCTACACCTGTTCAAGGCCCTTCACCACACGTGTGTACGCAACCTTCTAACTGCCTTTCTAAACCCGTTCAAGATCCCTAACCACACGTGTGTACGCAGCCTTCTTCGTGGATCTCTAACAGTAAGAATTAGAAAGCAGCTGTGAGGGTCAGACAGTGGCACAGCAGTAAAACCGTCCCACATGGGAAGGTTCTTGGTTCAGGACTGAACACTTCACGTAGGCTGGGCAATGTGCCCATGGTCTGGGCTGCCGATGGCTGGCAGGAGGCTGCAGTGTCAGGGCCTTGTTGGGGGTGCTGTGTTGCCTCTCCCCTCTCTTCTCTTGTCTCCTCTCTTTCTCTAGCTAATGGAAAAAAATGAATAAACTTAAAAAAGTCTTAACTACAATTTTGTGAGTGGATAGATCAGGACAGAAGACTTATCCAAAAGAACAACACTCTGCCCTGAATTACAGAACCACTAAATGAAGGTTACTGGCCCATTTTCTTTTTAAACTATGTCAATTCTTGCAAAACGTGCTTTCTAAAAATGCTGTATGTAAGACCAGCAGATGGCATAATGGTTACGTTGCTGGACTCTCATATAGTCAAATGCAGTTCCAGTCCCAGACCAGACAGCTTAACCATTATGCTTGGCATGTGTGCCCAAAATCCCTAGGAAAAAATGGAGAATAAGGGATTGCAGTATGACCATCCCCCTGGGGAGGGGGTGATTTCTCGCTTTCTGTCTCTGGTGAGCACACATGTTGCATACCAAAATTTTCTTTCTCAAAAAGCAAAAACAAAAATAAACCAACAAACAAACAAAAAAAACACAGAACTGCATTATATAAAAACTGCACTCCCCTGAATTTTAACAAATGTAGTTTTATTGATGGAACACAGTGAGTGCTAAATAAAATTATGTAGGCATATCCTTATCGTCTAGAATTTTCCATTGAAAACAACAAAATGGTAGAGATTTTCTAAGACTGTAAGATATTAAGGGCACATATTAAATAAATACATAAATTAAGTAAGTTAATTCCAGAGTTTCATTACATTTTCATTATGTGCATGCCGAGAGGTGAGTGCAATAATCCCGTCAGGAGCTGCTAAAGGGTCAAATCTTCGTCCCTGGGGTCAGTAACTTAATAAAGCTTAAGCTTGGTATAGAGCTCTCGCAAAACCATAACACCATACTACACTGTGCAAGCATCTGAACAAAAGAAAGTGATCAAAACAGTGCCGAAAGGGACCCCAAAATGTGAAGCAAAACCTTCTTCCTGCATTATGAAAGTGTGAGAGCTGCTTTCCAGAGAGAGGACGCCGAAACCAACACTGGGCCCTGACTCTGTCTCTATATGAAGGGGAATTCTGACCATGCCGCTGCCCCCGATGTGCAGTTTCTTCTCATGCAAAAACAAACTCCTGGCCAGCTGTGGTGGCACAACAGCAGCTCAGTGCTTTGCAACGCTGAAGCTACATAGGAAGGCCCCAAGGTCATGTCCTGGGGCCTCCCTGTACATGCCCGGCACACGTGTGTGCATAATCCCGGTTGGCTAATACTAGGGGTGGATCATGCATGAAGACCCTGTTGAGATGCTGTTGCTCGCTCTCTCTCTTTCTCCCTCTCTCCCCTTTATCTTATGTAAATATGTAAATAAACAAACTGACGGACAACACTCTACAATCTCTATACAAAGACAGCTTTAAAGATATGTGTAACGGATGTCTCTGAAGAACTGCCAGCCTCTTTTTTAAAAAAGTATTTGCCACAAGGTGCATATACTTGCTGGAGAGAGACAGAGGCAGACAGAGAGGGGAAAGGGAGAAATTAGCCCCCAGGGAGATGGCCACACCACAATCCCTTTTCCTCCATTCCCCTCTTGAGGTTTTGGGCAAGTACACATAAACAGTGTGATTTTCAAGTCTCCGGGTCTGGGACCCAAACCTTGGTTAGCCATGTGCCCTAATAACCAGGCCGCCTGCTAACCCACGGTGAGCCTCGTTTTTGAAGAACCGTACATGTGTTTCACCGTGTAAGGGCTGCTTTTACAAGCAAAGCATGATTTTGACAGCCTAGGTTCTAGGAAGAGCTTCTCTTCCTGAAGATTTTTCTAAAGAACATTTTATACCCCGTAGACCTCTATTTCATCCTCAAGGGATGTCAGATATAGGGCTAATTTGATGATGAGGTGAGTGGCCATGTCACAGTTTTACATCATTCCTGATGTGGCTTAGACATGCATCTGTTCATACACCCAGATGTGACCGGGGACTTTTGTTACCTCATCGGTTCCAGTCATATTTATGGCCGGATGCCACACCGTTGATTAGACTGGTCACATGGCCATCGAAGCTAATCACTGTTGGCGTGGCCAGGTCATGACCAGTTTTGCAGATGATGTAAAAGGTAGGTCCAGGGACCCCAGATCTCATGGTGTCCATTCTCTCTACACCAAATCCATGGCAGAAAAATACCAGTCTCTGTCAATTTAATCAGTGCATTCAAGTAAGACAGGCCCTGTTCCCTGGAGAAGGCAAGTGTGGAATGACCCAAATGTTATGTTAAAGAGGACGTTCACCTAAACTCTGTGCACACATGCTGTTCCCACCGTAGTCTTGAATGACTTTTAATCTTGTTGAGACCAGATTAAATTCTTAAGTCTAAAGTGGCCATAGAAGAAACCCTGTAATATAATACCTTTTCAGTAAGATAATATCTAACTCACACAGTACAATCAAAAAACTTACAATTGAATACAAGAGAAGAAAATTCCAGAAACCCTGAGGGAGTTACATTTCATTCCTAAATCCTGGGTCATGAGAAACTCCATCTACCAGCAGAACAGCAGGACAACGGAAGCCATGATGGTGTCACCAAGCCCGTTGGTTATCTTGGGCGAGTCACGCGCTCTCTATTTTTCCTCCCTCCTGAAATGCTGGAGAGCTATATTGCAGTAAGAATACTGTCCTGGAAGCAAAGTGCTTTGAGGACAGGAAGCCAGACCTACTACAGGGCCATCATTTTGTCCTGAGATGCGCTCGTCTGAGTCGGGCATCAGACGCCCCTGATTTGTGCATTCGTCTGGGAATGTTAGACGTGAAATGGGTTAAGGATCGCTCCGAGCAAAAGAGAACCTTGAGATGTGTTTATGGCCTGGCAGCCAGCCTGGCAGACCACCCATAGCTGAAGCCTCACCTGCAGGGAAGCAGAAAGGCGCCCCTGAAGCTAAGGTCCTGTGAGCAGAAGCTAGGGGGCGCAGCCTGCGCACTGAGAGGGGAGGAGGGATAGCGTGCACAGAGCCCTGTGCATCCGGGCCCTCGCTTGCTCAGGAGGGCTCTCCCTGCCACGCCTGCCTGCCCGTGCTTCTGTACATGGCCTGGTGGTTAAGGCAGCCAGATTCCACATGGTCAAGGGTGCGGCTGAGTCTGAGACCCAGCGGCCTGAAACACCCCTGGCTAGTATGCCCAAAATCCCAAAAGGAGGAAAAAAAATGGAGAAGGGATTGCAGCATGACCAAGGCCCTTGGGGTGGAGGAGAGCTTTCTCACTTACTCTCTCACTTTGTGTCTCTGTCCAAAAAGTGCAAGAGTCCTCTGGCAAAAATTTTTAAATAAAATAAACCCCTGAAAGAGATGTTCTGATGAGAGGACTAACACAAAGATGCCTGGTTTGCTACAGCACCATAGCATTTGTCGCTCAAAAACCAAAAAGGATGAACTGATCAAGCTATCCCTAAAGGGGTCAGCAGGTGGCATCGTGGTTAGCCTGCTGGGCTCCCACATGTTGACCACAGTTCGAGATCCAGACCTGGTGGTTTGCTTTCTTTCTCATTTTTACTCTTTTTCTCTGGTGAATGCACAGTGCCTTATAGCACATTTTAAAATAATGAATTAATTAAATTAAATAAACCATCCTTTTGAAAAAAGATATTCCTAAAGATACAATTTAAAGAGATCTCAGCAAATGTCTACCGGGCAGATGTAAAACACGCCGCGAGTTGTGTACATAACACCAGGAACAGGCAGAACCCTGCCTTACAGCCAGTGAGAGGCAATAAAGACAGCCACTGGGCCACTGCCTGAAAGAGGACCATGAGAATGGCACTGCGGTGTGGACACACACAGCGCACCCCCAGCTGTGAAGGAGGGAATTCCCCCTTCACTTCGTTGGTACTAACGGGGCATTACAAATATTTTTTTTTCCCTGCAGTTACTGCAAAGGGCATCTGTGAGGAAAAAATAAGATACCAGACAAGAAATGCACCATGGTGTGCCCAGAGGAAGCCATTCGTATTTGTTGTGTCCGTCTGCGTGTATATGGAGAGCGTGCGTGTACCTGGGAGCGAAAAGTCCACAGCCCCGGAAGCTCAGCAGAGCCCCCAAATTCGCCAATGTGATTGATGTCCTTGCGGACCACAGAAAGGCAGGAAGGTTCTGATGGTGCTTTCTGCAGGATTCCCAGGCTATGACCGTTTGTAACCCGGTAACTGGACGACCCCATTTCCCATTCAAACACGCTTCTTCTGTGGCCAGGAAAGGGTGACTCACATCCAGTTAAAATGCCTCTGAACTTCTGAAAAACCTCACTCCCAGTTTTGGGTGAAAGTACTGTACCTTGTTTCAGGTATAGGAGAACAGGCGTGCCCCACCTCTGACACCCAACCTGCATGCAGATTTACACTATTTGAGGAGAGACGCTGTGTTCAGTAAACACACCCCACGCTTCAGCTCCTTCCAGGCTGTGGGCTCTGGCCCTTCTTCTCATCTGCATGGTTCAAATTAATTATACACTTTAATTTCATGAATTATTAATTTGATTCTGACTCGGCAGCTTATGATTATCCAGCGCTACAGACTATACAATTCCAGCTTCATTAAAACATCACCAGCTGCCTGAGAGACAGACATTAAATAGGGGAGAGCAATAATAAAATTAAGCTCCCTGCGCATAGCAACAGAACCTTCCTCGGCCGCAGGCAGTCACTGGGCTCTGCTGCCTAGCTGGCCCAGACAGGAAGGAAAGGCCCTTTCAGACGAGCCCACGCCCCTTCTCAGAATGTGTCTCTTGGCTTCGCCATGCCCCCTGCTTCAGATAGTCGCATGACGGGGGGATTGGACATTCAGGCAACCCGCCCTCTAAGCCCTTCCTTGGCCCTTCACCTTTGCACAGCCCACATTAACGCCTTTAAAAAAAAAAAAAAAAAAAAAAAAGGTTTTTTCCATAGGATGTGTGCACTCTCCAGAGGGAGCCAGAGAGAGTAAAAGTGAGAAATCACCCCCTGGGAGGATGTATGCCACAATCCCTTCTCCATTCTCCTCTCAGGATTTTAGGCACACACACACACACACACACACACACACACACGCCTGGAGTGATTTTCAAGCCTCCAGGTCTGGGACTTGAACCATGGCTGGCCAACTGATAGCCCAGCACCTTAACCACCACCCCATCTGCTGATCCCTAGGATTAACTCTTTGATGACTGCCAACACTCCCAGCAGGGCCAAGCTGGCCTCCACCCAGTGTCTGACAGAGAGCCAGCTCTGAGGAGGACACAGGGCCACTGGCTCAGCAGGTAGAGGGGAGTGTGAACCTCCAAAAGAGAGCCAGGGAACGCCTGGACCCTGAGTCTTCTCACTCAGTCAGGCTACTCAGCTTCAGAGGCAAAACAGTGACTGGAAAGGGGTGGGGTTTTAGCACTAGCTTGTAATACCCCAATACACTCGGCCTCATTATTCAGAGATCATAGAGGAGGTGACTTTAAGTTTGTGAAAAACAGAATGAAAGTATGAGTTTCTTTTGGTGCACAACACTTTAAAATCCATACATAGTTTTTTCTTCTTTTTTTTTAAAAAAAAATATTTTTAATTTGAGGGTTTTTTTTGCTTGTTTGTGTGTTTCTTGGTTTTGTTGTTGTCATTGTTGTTTGTTTGTTTGTTTGTTTTTTTGCTTTAGAGTGCATGCACTTGCCAAAGAGGTAGAGAAAAAGACAGAAAAACAGAAAGTGAGAAATCACACCACACCCCTGGGGGATGGCCATGCTGCATTCCCTTTTCCTCCAGTCTCCTCTCAAGATTTGGGGCATGCACACATGCCCAGCCTGAGTTTCAAGCCTCCAGGTCTAGGACTCGAACTGCAGTCAACCATGTGGGAGTCCAGCGTCTTACCCACTATGCAACCTGCTAGTCCCAAGTTTTTCATAGTATGTATTTTCATGAAGTTCTTGAAGACCCCTGCATGTGTCATACCTAGCCTAGTGCCCAGTGCCTGACAGGTGCTCCATCCCCACCATGCCCTCACCCCACCTCTGCATTTACAAAAGGAGAGAGTAGAGCTCCACCTCTCTAAAGTTCCTTCATTTCTAAATCTCTGTGTAGAAGGTTCACCATTCCTACAAACCACGTGACCCTGGGACAGATTTTGATGATCTTCTCCTAAGAATCCCATGCTTACTATTAACAGGGAGAAATTACCAGAAAATCATCCATGTATAACTCAATACAGTCACTGCCCTAGGCTCTAGCTGGATCTTCCTGGAAAACACTGGGCAGTTGCTCTTTGAAAAGTTGTCCTGGGCAGTGCCTCCTCTCCCACAAGGAAGGCCATCCCTTCTTCAAAGAAGTCATGAAGTCACTGGGCACTAAGACACAGTCCTTGCTGGACCAGCATTATGGAACGAAGAGACAAAGAAAGAAGAGAATGAGGATGGAAGAGGGCACGGAGAGAAAGAGAGGGAGAGGGGAGAGCAATCCAAGCCATCTTTCTTTTTCTTGTGCCTTGTATATAGAAAGCCCAGTTAAGAATGCAGAGCCCTCTGTGAATTAATATACTCCTTCAAATAAATAAAACCACAGCACTTCCTCCCAGTAACTTTGTGGCAAAACAATTTGTGGAGGAAAAAGGTTGGAATTTAGACATTCCATTTAGCTGCTTCAGAAATCTAAGGACCCCGAACCTTGTGGGATTTCCAATCGATGGAATTAATTAAGGGAGATGTCCAGCCCTCTCCGCTAAGTAATCAGCAGGTACAGTAGACCTGAAAGTCTATAAAGAAAAATGGAACGGGATGACATTGAAGGAGGCAGTGGGGATTAAAAAATGAGCATCCGAGTGGAGAAGGTGCACGCCCATTGATTGCAGCATATGAGATGAAGGCTTTGGTGAGCTGCAAGGAGGTTCTGCACAGAAAATGGTCACAGAGCATGAGCAGGAGCTCTGTGGGGTCTAGAACAGGGGATAGCCAGCCATGGCCGGATGACGGACCACTTGCCAGGGAGTCTGGAGCCGAAGAGTCAGTCCAGTTATGAAGAAAATCAGGATTTTTCTAAAAAATTTATTATACGGTGTGATAAGAGAGAGACACAGAGACACAGAGAGAGAGGGAAAGTGAGAAAACACTCCCCAAGAGGGGATGGCCATGCTGCAATCCCATCTCCTCCATTCTCCTCTGGGGATTCTGGGCACACACGCACACAAACCCAGTGGGATTTCTAAGCTACTGCATCTGGAACTTGAGCTGTGGTCAGCCATTTGGGAACCCAGCACCTTAACTACCTGGCCACCTCCTGGCCCCCAAAATGAGATTTTAAAGATGTTAGTATTATAAGGCAGAGGGTATCATTTTATACCATGTAATATCATATATACTAACTATTTTCCTCAATAAAATGGGAGCACCATGGGGACAAGAATTTTGTCTTGTTCTGTTCAGTATTGGAACCCAGTGTATGGAATACAGTCTGTCACCAAAAGAAAACACAACGTACAATGTGAAATGAGTAGGTGAGTTCACGAATGACCCATTGTAAGTGAATATTTGCACTCCTGTTACGTCTGGAATGGGAGCCCCTGTTTCCCTGGGGCAAGTGAGAGCCAAACAGAGAAAAAGAGAGCCTCAGGCCAGTCATCCAGGGGACACTAAACAAAATATTTGGTGTTGACCCCTGTGGAACATGGGTGACCTTTGGGAATTCCATTTTTCATACGGATGACAGTTAATGGGAAAGTGAGAGAAGTGGATGAATGTTTTGAAGGCATTCTACAGTGGAAAATAACTACCCTCTTAAGACAGGCCATTGTGGCTTAAAGAATTCAATTGTTTTTGCTTTTTAGTCATCATTCTTCTTTTTCTATTCTTACTCAGTCTATCTAGGAAAAACAAGAAAGGAAAAAAACAAAAAACAAAAAACACTGCCACCCAATTTTACAGATGGAGTTACCAAGATCTGGAGCAGTGCCCTGAAGAGAATTCTCGCCACAAGCAGCATCAAGCCCAAGTCTTCAGGCTCTGCAGTTCCCAAGGTCATAGGCAACAGTCAGATGCCTGCCTAGGGGCCTACAGGGGAGAACAGCGAGGCCCAGATCCTTAGCTGACCTTCCCACCACAAAGCACAAGAAGAGCCCCCTGCGTGACCATGCCGAGAGGCAAATTCCAGAGACGATAGTAGACCAACTCCCATGAATCCTACAATGCCCAGACTCGGGAGTGGAAGAAGTTGTGAAAGACATCTACACTTGCCCATGCTCGCTCAGCCATCCCCCTCCTGGTTCAGGTCACATGATGCTTACCGAACATGCTTTAGCTTTCTTCCAAAGAGAGCAGACCCATCCCTGTGCCTGAGGTTACTCCTAAAATAGTCCTTTTGCTGCAATGAAGGTGCATACACATAGACACACTTCAGGAAGGAAACCACAGAAACCCTAAGTCTACCACAGTTCCCAGAGGAAGGAGCTCTCGTGGCCCTGAGGACACGAAGCCAAACTGGTGACATTCCACTGGGCATCTCTGCTACCTCGGGGGCATCTCGTCACCTCCTTGCCCGGTTCAGCTTGCTGTCCATACTGAATAAGACATTGGCTGTGAGGCCGGCAGTGGCATGGTGGATAAGGGCGCTAG
>NW_006159530.1:3906289-3920007 GCF_000334495.1 Tupaia belangeri chinensis | reverse complement strand
CACACACACACACACACACACACACACACACGCCTGGAGTGATTTTCAAGCCTCCAGGTCTGGGACTTGAACCATGGCTGGCCAACTGATAGCCCAGCACCTTAACCACCACCCCATCTGCTGATCCCTAGGATTAACTCTTTGATGACTGCCAACACTCCCAGCAGGGCCAAGCTGGCCTCCACCCAGTGTCTGACAGAGAGCCAGCTCTGAGGAGGACACAGGGCCACTGGCTCAGCAGGTAGAGGGGAGTGTGAACCTCCAAAAGAGAGCCAGGGAACGCCTGGACCCTGAGTCTTCTCACTCAGTCAGGCTACTCAGCTTCAGAGGCAAAACAGTGACTGGAAAGGGGTGGGGTTTTAGCACTAGCTTGTAATACCCCAATACACTCGGCCTCATTATTCAGAGATCATAGAGGAGGTGACTTTAAGTTTGTGAAAAACAGAATGAAAGTATGAGTTTCTTTTGGTGCACAACACTTTAAAATCCATACATAGTTTTTTCTTCTTTTTTTTTAAAAAAAAATATTTTTAATTTGAGGGTTTTTTTTGCTTGTTTGTGTGTTTCTTGGTTTTGTTGTTGTCATTGTTGTTTGTTTGTTTGTTTGTTTTTTTGCTTTAGAGTGCATGCACTTGCCAAAGAGGTAGAGAAAAAGACAGAAAAACAGAAAGTGAGAAATCACACCACACCCCTGGGGGATGGCCATGCTGCATTCCCTTTTCCTCCAGTCTCCTCTCAAGATTTGGGGCATGCACACATGCCCAGCCTGAGTTTCAAGCCTCCAGGTCTAGGACTCGAACTGCAGTCAACCATGTGGGAGTCCAGCGTCTTACCCACTATGCAACCTGCTAGTCCCAAGTTTTTCATAGTATGTATTTTCATGAAGTTCTTGAAGACCCCTGCATGTGTCATACCTAGCCTAGTGCCCAGTGCCTGACAGGTGCTCCATCCCCACCATGCCCTCACCCCACCTCTGCATTTACAAAAGGAGAGAGTAGAGCTCCACCTCTCTAAAGTTCCTTCATTTCTAAATCTCTGTGTAGAAGGTTCACCATTCCTACAAACCACGTGACCCTGGGACAGATTTTGATGATCTTCTCCTAAGAATCCCATGCTTACTATTAACAGGGAGAAATTACCAGAAAATCATCCATGTATAACTCAATACAGTCACTGCCCTAGGCTCTAGCTGGATCTTCCTGGAAAACACTGGGCAGTTGCTCTTTGAAAAGTTGTCCTGGGCAGTGCCTCCTCTCCCACAAGGAAGGCCATCCCTTCTTCAAAGAAGTCATGAAGTCACTGGGCACTAAGACACAGTCCTTGCTGGACCAGCATTATGGAACGAAGAGACAAAGAAAGAAGAGAATGAGGATGGAAGAGGGCACGGAGAGAAAGAGAGGGAGAGGGGAGAGCAATCCAAGCCATCTTTCTTTTTCTTGTGCCTTGTATATAGAAAGCCCAGTTAAGAATGCAGAGCCCTCTGTGAATTAATATACTCCTTCAAATAAATAAAACCACAGCACTTCCTCCCAGTAACTTTGTGGCAAAACAATTTGTGGAGGAAAAAGGTTGGAATTTAGACATTCCATTTAGCTGCTTCAGAAATCTAAGGACCCCGAACCTTGTGGGATTTCCAATCGATGGAATTAATTAAGGGAGATGTCCAGCCCTCTCCGCTAAGTAATCAGCAGGTACAGTAGACCTGAAAGTCTATAAAGAAAAATGGAACGGGATGACATTGAAGGAGGCAGTGGGGATTAAAAAATGAGCATCCGAGTGGAGAAGGTGCACGCCCATTGATTGCAGCATATGAGATGAAGGCTTTGGTGAGCTGCAAGGAGGTTCTGCACAGAAAATGGTCACAGAGCATGAGCAGGAGCTCTGTGGGGTCTAGAACAGGGGATAGCCAGCCATGGCCGGATGACGGACCACTTGCCAGGGAGTCTGGAGCCGAAGAGTCAGTCCAGTTATGAAGAAAATCAGGATTTTTCTAAAAAATTTATTATACGGTGTGATAAGAGAGAGACACAGAGACACAGAGAGAGAGGGAAAGTGAGAAAACACTCCCCAAGAGGGGATGGCCATGCTGCAATCCCATCTCCTCCATTCTCCTCTGGGGATTCTGGGCACACACGCACACAAACCCAGTGGGATTTCTAAGCTACTGCATCTGGAACTTGAGCTGTGGTCAGCCATTTGGGAACCCAGCACCTTAACTACCTGGCCACCTCCTGGCCCCCAAAATGAGATTTTAAAGATGTTAGTATTATAAGGCAGAGGGTATCATTTTATACCATGTAATATCATATATACTAACTATTTTCCTCAATAAAATGGGAGCACCATGGGGACAAGAATTTTGTCTTGTTCTGTTCAGTATTGGAACCCAGTGTATGGAATACAGTCTGTCACCAAAAGAAAACACAACGTACAATGTGAAATGAGTAGGTGAGTTCACGAATGACCCATTGTAAGTGAATATTTGCACTCCTGTTACGTCTGGAATGGGAGCCCCTGTTTCCCTGGGGCAAGTGAGAGCCAAACAGAGAAAAAGAGAGCCTCAGGCCAGTCATCCAGGGGACACTAAACAAAATATTTGGTGTTGACCCCTGTGGAACATGGGTGACCTTTGGGAATTCCATTTTTCATACGGATGACAGTTAATGGGAAAGTGAGAGAAGTGGATGAATGTTTTGAAGGCATTCTACAGTGGAAAATAACTACCCTCTTAAGACAGGCCATTGTGGCTTAAAGAATTCAATTGTTTTTGCTTTTTAGTCATCATTCTTCTTTTTCTATTCTTACTCAGTCTATCTAGGAAAAACAAGAAAGGAAAAAAACAAAAAACAAAAAACACTGCCACCCAATTTTACAGATGGAGTTACCAAGATCTGGAGCAGTGCCCTGAAGAGAATTCTCGCCACAAGCAGCATCAAGCCCAAGTCTTCAGGCTCTGCAGTTCCCAAGGTCATAGGCAACAGTCAGATGCCTGCCTAGGGGCCTACAGGGGAGAACAGCGAGGCCCAGATCCTTAGCTGACCTTCCCACCACAAAGCACAAGAAGAGCCCCCTGCGTGACCATGCCGAGAGGCAAATTCCAGAGACGATAGTAGACCAACTCCCATGAATCCTACAATGCCCAGACTCGGGAGTGGAAGAAGTTGTGAAAGACATCTACACTTGCCCATGCTCGCTCAGCCATCCCCCTCCTGGTTCAGGTCACATGATGCTTACCGAACATGCTTTAGCTTTCTTCCAAAGAGAGCAGACCCATCCCTGTGCCTGAGGTTACTCCTAAAATAGTCCTTTTGCTGCAATGAAGGTGCATACACATAGACACACTTCAGGAAGGAAACCACAGAAACCCTAAGTCTACCACAGTTCCCAGAGGAAGGAGCTCTCGTGGCCCTGAGGACACGAAGCCAAACTGGTGACATTCCACTGGGCATCTCTGCTACCTCGGGGGCATCTCGTCACCTCCTTGCCCGGTTCAGCTTGCTGTCCATACTGAATAAGACATTGGCTGTGAGGCCGGCAGTGGCATGGTGGATAAGGGCGCTAGACCCCCACATGGTCGACCATGGCTCGAGCCTGCTTTCTCACTTTTTCTCTCTCTATCCGTCTTTGGTCAAATTAAAGTAAGTAAATAAATAAATAATGTTAAATAAAATAATTCTTTAAAAAAAAAAAAAGACACTGGCTAATTCTTGAGGCAGGAAGAATCCAGTGATAAGAACATGTTTTGCGTGAACCCCAGTCTGCACATGCAGGGGGCACCCGAGAGGGGCTTCTGTCTACATCAGCAGATGTCAGCCCGTGAACTAGCAGCTTTGGTTTCTGTGACTTCTTTCGAATGAAGTTAGACGCCTCCAGGACTCATGGACACACCATGGCGTTCTGGGAGCACTGCTTGCTTTGGGGCCAGAGCCGTGTCTTGGGGAGTGAAATGCTGACTTCCACTGCAGTCTACAACGTCAGTCATCTGTCCAAGAAGCTCTCACAGACATAGCACGTTCCTATCAGGATCCTGGGCTCTACGGGGCCTTCACATGCAGAGAAAGATCCAGCAGGCACTGCCGCTTAGGAGTTCAGAATTCAGGCAGGGGGAAGTTTCCCATGAGCTCAGATATCTGCAAAATTGCCTGTGGTCATTAGACCCACAGGACTGTAAAAAACAATTTTTTTAAAATATGCAGAACAATGACAGAAGGATTTTCTGAAACAGAAAATACAATCTTTCATTGTTTCCCTTGTCTTTACAATGAAAACATCGTGTTGGACCCGTCTGGACATGGGGACTTTCCAGTTGCCATGTAAGGCTGGACGTTTTGCATTCAATACAAATTAGTTCCTCAAAATCAGAATCAATTGTCATAAAATGTAGGGAAGTATTTTCCCATGGGGCAGGCATTTGTGGTAAAACTGGAAATGTTCAACTTGATTATAATGCTTCACGAAAAGGTCAGCGTGGGATTTCAGAGCTTTACCTTGGGGATGTTAACTCTGTTTCCAGGCAGGGGGAGATGGGGAGAGTCAGTCTGCCCGGGCTTGCCGTGTCTACATCACTCTGATCACATGTCACAGGGCCAGCAGCAGCCCGTGCGCTTTAGAACAAACGTGTGCATGCACGCACAAGCACGTACACTCGCTTAAGCCACACGCACACCCCTCGTGCTTCCTGGAGCCCAGACGCCTCCAAGTTGGATGACAGGAACAGTGTGCCATTGCTGATGTGCGTGTTAGACAGGACAAAACGTGCTACTCTGCAGTGGCCGAAAGCAGTGGGTATCAGTTCGGTGGTTACATGGCCTGTAGCCATCTAAGGAGCTCTCAGAAAACACGCTGCCTAAGCTCCCTACATCCAGAAATTCAGATCCAAGACATGCACACATTTTAAAAAGGTCCCCAGGTAATTCTAATATGGAGACCTTTACTCCCTGGTTTCCTGTAACTGTGATATTTACAACTCTCATTAGGAGCCTAAAGCCCTGAAATACACAGGCCCAGTGAAAACGGCTGCCGCTTACTGACATGCAGGGCGGCTGTGCATCGGAATCCGTTCTAGTGAGTCGTCCAGAACGTTGTGATGCATTTTTACATAGGAAAACAAAGAAAAATAAGGCGTGACTTCCCCAACGAACTAGTATTTGGAAACATAGTTCTCGTTCTACATTTACTCCCAGGTGGGCAGGGAGCTTCCTAACCTTCTCTTGAACAGGATGAAGCACAGGCAGGCTCCTCCAGGCTGACCTCAGACTCAGCCTGAGTGAGAGTAGGCAGGGAAACATCTTGTCCTTGAATCTCTTGCTCCTGGGACACTCCCCCCGCCCGTCTGTTCCCTCTCACAGCCCAGTGTCCTGCTGAGGTCTCCTTTGCAGCTCTGGGTAGCCCCTAGCCCGTTCAGTTGATCGGATCTGACGGGGTCACTGCCCGCCAGCAAGGCTGAGCAGAATTCTGAAACACTTTCGTTATCAACCAAAAGTTGTCATGTGGCCAGATCCAGAGGGCGAGCTCCTCCCCTTTCAGTAAATCCAAGTGTGATTTAACTTTGGGGCGGGGGAGGGGGATTTATTATGATGATTCAAAAGATCAGATCACTATCTCAGTGTCAAAGAACTAAACCATGCCTTACCTGAGAGTCACAGCCTTTTTACCTTTTAAAATCTGAAATTCTGAAATAGACTTATCTTCCAAAACTAGTTCCTGACACAAAGATAGGCATCTTCCTGCGCCTGCGCCATGTCCCCTGCGGCCTGGATGCTGGGACTGGCTAGGTGGCAGTGCAGGCAGGCACTGATCGTATGACGGGTTCTGTGTAGAAGGCAGAGGTGTGGCTTCCCAGCTAGCTCGGTGCACAGGCCCAGGATCCTGGCTGGCTGGGAAGACAGGAGGGCTACACCATGGAACCCTGTTGAAGGTGCTTGTCCCATCCGTGTCTCTTTCTCAATGCTTATTTATTTTATTATTATTAATGCCAATGAGCATGCATTCAACAGCCCCCGCTAGCAGGGCCCGCACATGCCACAATCCTTTTTCCTCCAACTCTCCGTTCCTTCAGGATCTTGTGCCTGTGAGCACCCCATACATTTTTCAGGCCACCAGGGCCAGGACTCAAATCCCATTTGACCATTCGACAGTTATCTGTGTCTCCAGGGAGGGTTGCCTTCCCAGAGTCCACATGCCACAATCCATGCCCAGCCTCAGCCAGCCAGGATGACAGGCAGGCAGGCACACCTGCCCATGCCCATCGTAAAGAGAGGCCTTGGGCTGTGTGAACCAAGGACTTGCCCAGGTGGGTCCAGCTGCATTACCACTGCACCACCGCCCGGCCCCTTCATGCTCATGAAAGGAATGAAAGGAATGGAATTAAAAGGTCGGCCGACCAAGGAGTCAAATGCACTATGAGTCTCTGATAACCTTCAGCCAGGTCCCCTCTGTCAGCTCTGGTTTCCCCAGCTAGCAGAGGCGACCAGGCTCATTCCCAGAGCTGAGCCATTCAGGGCTCAGGGATCCTGCTTGCCTAGCTCAGCGCCACGGGAACTCGCGTCCTGTGATAACAGTAACAGGGAACCTGCAGCGATCTTTTAAACATGATGTTTGTCACATAACCCTAAATATGCCTGCTTCGCAAACACGCCCCTTGGACCTGCACATCCCCGAGTTAGCTTCTAGGAGCAGCGCTTGAAATGAAGGTCAGGACAGTCAGACCACTCAGTCACGTCTGCCCGGGTCCAACGGGAAGCTTCAAAGGGCGGCAAGAAGCTTTCACTGACACGTGGCTGTGTGGATAGGTATTGGAAATGGCAGATCTTTCTGCCAAAAATGGATGTTTTGGATCCGTTTTTGGATTCCCCAAACTTTCCTTCAACATGCTACAATGACAACAGCACAGGAGTGCAGGGCCAAGAGCCAAAAGGGTTAAGCACACCATGTTACTGGCAGAGCATGTGGAAACACAGCTCACATCTTTACTAAGATACCTGGGGCCAGCAGGCGGCATGGAGGTTAAAAACCAGACGCTGCTGTTTGAGTCCTGGACCCTGAGGCTCGAAAATCAGGCTGGGTGCGTGTACCCAAAAGCCCGGGTGGAGAAGGGATTGTAGAGTAGCCATCCCACCCCGGGAAGTGATTTCTCCCTTTCTCTCCCTTTCTCTCGTGAGTATATGTGCCCTAAAAAAAAAATCTAAAAAGAAAAAAAAAAAAAAAAAGGAGCTGTGGCTTAAGAATCAGACTTGAATTTGATTTCTGAGTCTATGATCTGAAGCATACATGTCCTTGTGCAAGATACTACTTTAAACTTCAATTTCTGAATCCATTCAAATGGGCTATTATTACCAACCCCAATATTCTTTTTATGTATTTGTTTTTGGAGAGGTTTTGCTATAGGGCGTGTGTACTCACCAGAGAGACAGAAAACAAGAAATCACCCCCCAGCCAGGGAGGATGGCTATGCCACAATCCCTTCTCCTCCAGTCTTCTCTCAGGATTTTGGACACACACACACACGCGCGCGCGCACACACACACCCGGCGTGAGTTTCAAGTCATCGGGCCCAGGACTCGAACCACAGTCGACTACATGGGAGTTGAGTGACATAACCCTTAAGCCATCTGCTGATCTCAACCCCAGTATTCTTCTATGGATTAAGTAAAACAACACATATGGTGCCCGACATTATAGTAAGTGCTTAATACAAGACTGCGTGTGCATTAATACTCATCATTTTGCTTATTCGTACAGACTAACCTTCGCTTTGAGGTTATGCTGGCTACTACCTGCTAGTGATGGGCAAGACCTAGACAGGGAGCAGGTAACATTAATTCCACATGTTGCTCTGAAACCAGTCTCCAGCAAGTGAAGGCCTACACATTTGCTTGGTTTTGAACTTTACCTCTGATGCCTTCAGCCGAGGTACACCTGTTTCCAGACAAGGTTGGATGAAACAAATGCTTCATTTTGTTTCTCCATCAAAAGCGAGACCCTGGCCCATGTAGGGGATATGCCTGGAGTGTGTTTGTTCTTACTTTCTGGAGCCAACGCACACCTGCCCAAGTAGCGGGGATGCTTGCTCCCACCACCCCAAAGCTAAGGAAGTCCCAGCTGCTGCTGGAAGTATTTTTAGCTGCATTATTTATTTGAACACCTGTCTGACAACCCTAGACAGAGCTCAGTCTGGTAGGGGAGGGGCCACTGGAACATCCAAGGATTCCTTCCCAATATGGCTGCATTTGCTAGTCTGTCTCTGTCCTGCAGCAGCAAGGACCTTCCCCTTCCCAATGACTGATCATGATTATGCTACATACAAAGCACTAGAAGTCTCCAAGGAAACACCTCCAATGTCATGTTCTTAACCCGGGCCCTCATGAAGCCCGAGAGAGCCAACGCCACGTAGACACAGAGCACCACACCCTGGCAGCTTATTAAGATATTAGTCGCCCTCAGCTACCGGCACTGTGGTGGCCCACACTAACCGTTATTATCTCCTGAGATGCTGAGAGAACTCCGACCAAAATGATGTCTTTGTTCTCACCTTTCTACTCTGGTTCTTATCAAATGTAATGTCTGCTCTTCTACCTTCTGACTCCCATCCCACCCCTTTTTTCAACCAATAGCCCCAACTTCTATTTCTTACCACCACTTTTCAATCATGTTCTTTTTCCAATGCTCACCAGAAGGGGGGAGTAAGGAAGAGAGAGCATCTCCCCATGGAACAGGGTCACACCACAGTCCTCTTTCCCCCACCCCATCTTCCCATCAGGATTTTAAGCACACGCATACCCTCCTGGAGTGCTTTCCAATTCCAGGGCTGGAATTCAAACCCCAACTGGTCATGTGGGATCCGCCTCCCTTAACTACTGTGCCATGGGGCTGGCCCCCTTACCACCCTGGAATTTAACTGCTTTCTGCCTCCAAAACTGCGTATTGTCTGTCCTCCAGTATTTAATATTTTAATTACAGTCCATATTGAACTGTCTGGCACCTAAAATGTGCTCTATAAATTGAATGAATGCTTTTCAGGTCTTGTCAGAAGGGAGTTGTGTATGCTTTGGCCTTCTTTTCCTGTAATTATTTCTAGCTCAGGCCCGGGGACTAGCAGGTGCGGAATAAAAGCTTGAGGACTGACTGAAAGTCTGCTGTCTGCGCCACGCTGCAGCGTGCCATTACTGAAATGTTTACAGATCAGATTGCTTGCTGCTGCCACTTAGGTCGGACTCACCAGGTCATGCTTTCTCTGCACACTCTGCCTCAGGCTACATTGGCTAATTTTTCAATATTGAGGCTTCGTATTCTGTTCAAGGAGGGAAGGATCTTATTATTTATTTAACTCACAAGAATCTTAAATGACTGGATGTTTATGGAAGATTCTGAGATCCCGGAATGAACGGTGCTGTGTTTAGTGTGGGCACTGCGGCCTTACCAGAGCAGTGGGCAGTGGGCACATGAGGCACTGTTTGGCAGTCACCACGCACACCATTTCTGTGTGATCTGAAGGCATCTTATGGGCATCACTCATACGCAAAATGTCTTTCTATGTAATGATGCGAATACGCCAGTCACACGACTCTGAAAAGCAAGTTAGATCCAATAAAACGGCAATTCTGTTAGCTCCCCTTCCCACCCTCCGCCAAAATAATCCCTCTGCCCTGGATCCTAACCTCTCCAAAAGACTGCTTTGAGAAGCCTAAGTGGGCACTAGACATCTGTAGGCAGTCATCTCCTGGGTGACGTGGAATACAAATGGTCCTGGAAGTGAGTTAGTGGTTCAAAGATACAGACTCCTTGTCTGGCAGCATTTTTCTTTCTTTCTTTCTTTCTTTCTTTCTTTCTTTCTTTCTTTCTTTCTTTCTTTCTTTCTTTCTTTCTAAAGAGGAAGAGTTTATCCTGGCAAGATTTATGAGTTAGAAAAAACAGGCTCAAATCATTCATAAAATCATGTCCAAGAGAGCTTCAAAAAGTCCACGGAGGATGGAATTACAGGACGATCTTTAGTGCAAAGAAATGTGAAGTCCACGCACAGTTTTTTCGTAAGGTGCATTTCCCGTGAACTTCTGGAAGATCCCTTCCTATTTTGGAAGGAAACTTCAAAGTCACCCAGTCCAGTTCTGCACTTTGAAGAAATCAGTGAATCGAGCAAAGGTAGACTTTCTACAGCTATTAATTTAACAAACAGTTCTCAATACCTACTGTGGCTGGGTATAGTTCTAGGCACTGGAACACAACGAGAGACAGAGTAGACAAGATCCGGCCCATGGGGACCTGGTGAATTTCTCCTCTCTTTTCAGGACAAATGGTGAGACTCCACAGCAACACCCTGGAGAGAGTTTAGGGGCAGCGAAGAGTGCACCGAGTCCTGCTACTGACTCAATGGCAACCAACCCTCAAGACTGCTAGGCGTTCCCGATTCCTCAGGACGACCAGCTACAGAGAAAACAGCGGTTCACAGTTCTAATTGGACTTTGCAGTACTGAAAGGTCTTCGTTCTGAACTACCAAAGACATCATGATTATTTTCCACAGCTTCTCCTGAAAAAGATTTATGACAACAAAGAGGATATGCACACAAGCTAGAAAACTCACCTGGTGGAAGAGTCCTCACTTGAGAAGACCAAAGAAGAGTCAGATTCACACGCTCATCCAACAACTCGATACTCAGTGACGGACTTAAGGATCAGCCGTGGGGCCTTGGGAGGGCTGAGCTAGATGGTGCAGCCCCGGCTCCCGAAGAACTTTCAAATCAACTGAGAAATTACAATCCTCATTTTACAGAGGAATAAACAGTGGCATGGGCAGTTAAAGGATTTATTTTAAACGTGTCATCCTATAACTAAAGTCATAATATAAAGTCATCAAAAGACGAAAAGCCCTGAGCTAGAAGGTAGGATATCTGAGTGCCAGTCCAGGTTAAGACCCGTTGGCCATGCTACTACCCTTTCTGGGTGTCAATTTCCTCTTCCATGAAGGCGGAAGTCATTCTGGCTCTAAGATGGCGTGATTCTAACATCTGTGACCAGTCAGGTTTGGTGGCAAGAACTAAGGACCAAATATCTTGAAAAAGAAAGTGAATTTTAATGAGAAATGTTAGGGAGAGAGAGTAAAGGCCTGCTTAAAAGAATAGGTACACGATTTCATCCCAATGACCATTGCTACATTTCTTCTCAGAAGATGCTCAGACCAGGGCCAGCAGGTGGCTTGGTGGTTAAGGCACTAGATGGAGTCCCACATGGCCAACCATGATTTGAGTCCTGAACCTGGTGGCTCGAAAATCATGACTAGCGCAAGTGCACACATGCCCAAAATCTTGAGAGGAGAATAATGGAGAAGGGATTGCAGCGTGGCCATCCCTCAAGAGGATGATTTCTCACTTTCTCTCTCTGTTAGGTGAATGTGCCCTATGGTCAAATAAATAAATAAGAATGCTCAGAACTAATATGAATACAAGGTAACCCCAAAAAGTTTGTAGAAAAATAGAATTAAAGTACAAATTGAGTTTTGGTGCCAAAAAGTTTAAAATCCATGTCTAGTTGGGGTTTTTTCCCATTTTTTAAAAAAAGATTTTGCCATAGGACATATGTTCTCATTGGAGAGAGACAGAGAGAGGAGAGGGGAAGTGACAAATCACCCTCCAGGGGGATGCCCACATCACAATCCCTTCTCCTCCATTCTCCTCTCGAGATCATGGGTACACATGCGCATGCACTCTGAATGACTTTCAAGCCACCAGGTCTGGGACCCCAACTGCAACTGCAGTCAGCCCTGTGGGAGTCCAGCACCTTAACTACCATGCCACGTGCAGACCCCATGCCCAGCTTTTTCATAATGCACGTTTTCCATGAACTTGTGAAGGCTCTATCTCTCTCACATGCGCTCTTTCTGATAGCCCTATCGTCTTAGCAGTAAGGGCACAGAAATTCATCCTGTCCCCTCATCCTGCTAAGGGTCTATAACAGGGCAGTAAGTGTTTGCAAGAGCCATGTTACTCCCCCTAAGAATAACGGCTTCAAAGATAACATGACTCATCTATGCAATGTAGCAAGTGGGACTTAGCCGACGTGCAAAGAACTCTTAATTAAAGGCTTAATAGACAATGAGAGGCCTGAACTATCAAGAGATCACATGGAAGGTCCTTCCCAGCTTTCGTTCTCCCTACTACCATGAATTTGGTGAGGATAAGGTTAAATCTAAAGTGTTAACCAAAATGACTTATATCTGGTTTATCAGTACTAGACTGACTTTTAAAAAGAGAATAAAAACGTGTGTGGAATAATCTCAATTTGGATCTTTAAAAAAAAGACCATTTAATAATTTCACTGCATTTTGAACCCTCCCTAGAGATATTCTCTGAACTCTAACGACGCCTTCTAAATTGCCAGTCGGCTGGGCGTTTGCCACACGTGAGCTGTGAAGTCACCTACGTGAAGGGCTGAATGATGGAAGAATTGGATTTGAATCCTTTTGTTTATATTTAATTTTTCCCTTCCTGCTCCGACAGATCGTTTGTACTTAACACATTTATTTTTTAGCCCTCCAGGCACAGGTGGTTCTTATCTGGGGCTGTGTGAACGATTCCACTCTTCAAAGATTCATGAATACAGGGGGCCATGTAAAGAGATTAGCATGATAATGGCCATGGTGCTTTCTGCAGCCTTCCAGGCCTCCTTCAATCCCAGTGCTCCAGAAAGTGCCCCCTCCCCAGGCAGGGGTCTCTTTGCCCCTCTTCCCACCACCTGAATCTACTTGTTCAGTCTTCCAAAGACAAAATGACTCAGGAACAGCCAGCTGCACAGAAAGCAAGGGGAGGATGGACCGCAGGGGGACCGGGAGGAGGAGAGACAGAGACAGGACTGAGAGTAATAAGCCGAATGCACTTTAGGATAGAAAGGTTTGCGCAAAACACACAGAGAAAATTCAAGACCTCACTGTGCAATGCTAACAACTCCTTGGAGGTTTCTTTTCTTTTTATTGCTTTTGCTACCAACTGTCGATGAATTTTACCTTCTACTTTTTACAGGTTTATTATTATTATTATTTCTTCCATAATCAAGAGAGAAGGAGAGAGAGAACCCCAACAGGGTCTTGACACACAATCCACCCTAGGCCTCAGCCAGTCCAGAGCACAGGCATGCACTGCGCAGCGTGCTCACGGGGGTCTGCTGGTCGAGCACGGGAACGTCCGTGGGTCAGCTTCACAGAGCGGCGTCCCCTCACCACCGCCTGGCTCACGGTCTGCCCCTCTCCTTTCACTTTAATCACGGGCATGACCTCAACAGCATACCGTCCCATCTCAGTTTCATAACTGTCCTAGAGCCATGCACACTAAGGTCCACAGTTTGCAAGTTGGATCTCGAAGCAAAAGCTGGCTACAGGTTTGGGTTTTAGCTCTCTCCACACAGGGCCAAGTTCCAAGGGCCGTACCCCAAAGGCTTTATCAAAAGCAGAATTCTAAACCTCTAAAACCTCACAAGCCCTCCCTGTGGGCTTAGTCTCAGTCTTTAATGAATGACATCATGGGACCTCAGCGACACCCGCTTTGAGCCTCATTCAACATAATCACATCGTAAGGCTGCCCAGGCTCCGAGGCCTGCCCCAGTGCCTTTCCTGTCTGCCTGGCCATCACCTGTGTAAGCGTGTGTGAGGATGAGGCGCTGGGCAGGGCAGAGGAACACCGTGGCGGCTTCCAGGCTACATGGACTAAGACAGGAAGCAGAAATCAGTGCCCAG
>NW_006159530.1:3905245-3905893 GCF_000334495.1 Tupaia belangeri chinensis | reverse complement strand
GCACCGCCCCACGAACCGGCTCCGGGGCATGGGGCCACGCACCGGCCCACAAACAGGCTTCGGGACATCGGGGCCACGCACAGGCCCACAAACAGGCTTCAGGGCCACACACCAGGCCAGGCAGCCAGGCACTTCCCTCCCTTTGTCTCCTGAGACCTGCACGTGTTCTCCCTCATTTGAAGGAGCCCAGAGCACAGGGGCACCGCCTGACCCTCCGCCTCGGTGGTGATTAACATCCCCTGCGCCTCACTCTGACCCCCACGGGGGCGCACGCTGCCAGCTCCCACCTCCTTCCTCCGCGCCTTCTGATATCAACCGGGAAAGGGAATCTAAAAATAAAGCCGGGGCCAGAGTGTTCGCCACTCGATTGGGCTCCTGTGCTCACAGATCTGCTTATTTTGGCCTATCTCTCCCCAGCGATAAGGCTGCTAACAGCCTGTTATCAGCCAGTCGGTGAAAATGTGCTCCAGCCTGATTAGGCCTCAGTCTTTGCCAAGGTTATAAACAGCCGTTATCGTTTTCCCGAACAGAATAATCCGGACAGTATCAGCTCAGAAACATATGGGCCACACAGAGAAGATAGCCGCTGACGGACACTTCATTTTAATTGTAACGAGTGGGTAAGGGGCGGCGTCGCAGACACACCAC
>NW_006159530.1:3900914-3904862 GCF_000334495.1 Tupaia belangeri chinensis | reverse complement strand
CATTTAAGTTGAAAGGAGGGGGTGGCGGCGCCCGCCGACAGCACACACAGGCTGCCGACTGGCAGCAGGGCCTTTTCTTCTCTTCCTTTTAAATCCCTCCTTCCTTCCCTGGTTTCCAGCGCCTAAGCTGCTTTAATATTCTGGGGGGCAGAATGAACTGGACCCTACCCCAGATGTCACCAGTCACCAAGCGTGACCTTCCTAGAAGGCAGATGGGACCCTTCTGATTCTCTTATGCACACACACACATACACACACACTCACACTTACACACACAGCAAAGGAAACCAATACCGCTCTCTTTGCTCTGCAGCCCCCCATTCAATTTTAATAGTCTGTCCTGTCTCTGCCCCCCTGAAAACCAGCTCCCTACACTCAGGCTTCCTGAGGCACCCCCCAGCCTCAGAACACCATGTTCGAGGGCCCCGCAGATAGCAGGCTGAGCAGTTACGGATGGAGGGTGGATACCATTTCCTCTGGCCGTCTCCTGCAGACACAGACATCAACTGAGATCCAGCTCGCGGGGGACAGGCCTGTGCATGTGAGGATTTTGTGTCTTGAAATCAGCAATTTCCAAAATCAAGTTCCTTGTTCATGCTTGTTCGTGACACGTGTTTCTCAGGCCTGTCGCAGAAAGTCAACTCACTGGCAGGAGGAGGGTAGAGAGAACTGTGAGGAAGGAAGTTTGGGGGGAAGGGTTCACCTGTCCGCTTCCTGGATAGCAGGGGCCTCAATGCTGACAGCTCAGCCCCGGTCCCTGCTGCTGGCACGGAGCCAGCAGCCAGTGTCCCCCCACGGGGAGAGGCACTGCCCCCTCGGGCACTAGCAGAAACACGAGCTGGGAAGGGAGCTGAAGACGGGAAGCAGGGTCAAGGGGGCACCTCTCCTTGCACACGGCAACAGGGATGTTTGGTGTTGCGGGGTGTTGCCGCCGTCATGGCCGGGCTCACAGCTGGCTGGCCAGGTGGGGTGGGTGAGAGCAGGCAGGGCCATGGCTATCCACTCCTCTACTCAACGTTCACGGGTCACCGCAGTTCAGATAGTTCGAGGTCCTCGGTCTGGTCTTCCTTTTCTCACCACGTCTCTACCTTCCCCCCTTTCCTCCTTAAACCCTCCATGTGGTCTCCATTTTCCACAGAAAATCAGCACCTCCCACTGCCCACCCGGCACTCGATATACTCAACAGCACGGGCGACAACTCCCGGCTCTTACTCAGCTTCTGGTATATTCCTAACACAGAGGAGAAGGAAGAATCGAAAAGGAAAAATGGGGCAAAGGCAAAGGAATCAACCAGAAATTCCCTAGAGGCCAGCCATGGGGGTACCGTGGCAACGCCAAGCTCCATGGTGCTGAGGACAGAGAGTTCACGTCTAGGAGCCTCTCTGTGGTGTCAGACACCTACGTGCCAGGGTCTGGCTGGCTGAGGCTGAGTGGAGATGGCATGAAGGCCGTGTTACGGATGCCTCTCTCTTCCTCACTCTCCCTCTTTCTGTTTCCATCATGGAAGAAATACATAAATCTTATTAGAAATTTTTTTTTTCTCTGATCCATGAAGGCACTCTCCTCTTCTCCTGAAATCAGTCTCCAATTGTGCAGAGGAAGGACTCGGCTGCTTTGGCCCCCCTGGCTCACACAGATTAAGCATGGGTGTATTTGGTGGACATGTAATCCTCCAAATGCTTTTGTGATTCATGCCCAAGTGGGCTGCTCACAGCTGTGTCTGGGCCCCAGCAGCCCCAGCAGCCTCACATTCAGGAAGCCCCTTTCCCACCAGCCCCAGGAGGTCTGCGTCAGACTCAGCCACACGCACCTCCACAGAACTCCGGCAGGGCCACAGGGCTGCACTCTGGCCCGACAGACGACTTCTGATGTTCCACTGTCAGTTGAAAGCTGAGTGTGTGATAGCGTTCTCACAATAATAGAAAATTCAAAAAGCAAAGGAGATGGGAATTCTGCTGCCAGCTACCATGAGCCTGAGGCACAGTTTTGTTTTAATTTTTTTCTTCATGGCTTTCCGACACCTGTTTTCGCTCTTCCAAGGCTACCAACAAAATATGGCTTGGGTTGCCTTGCAGCGTGGTCAAGAGACTGGACGCGGATCCTGTGCACGACACACTGTCGCGGGTGGCCTTGGGCTGTCCCCAGACACAACTCTCCCTAGTTGCCATAAGCATCAGGCAAAACCCTGGGCGTCTGAGACGTCCCCTTTGAACTCCTGAGTCTGCTCAGCAGTAGTTCATTTAACTTAACGCCCCCGCCCCCATTTTAGCTTTCGTATTCTTTCTGTTTCAAGGGATGCAGCTTTGCTCTTCCATGAGATCGGGCTAACAAGACTAAAAGACTTTTTGCAAATAAGCAGCTGTCATGTTTTGGGGTAGGGAGAAAAAGGAAGGTAATTTTGTTTATCAGCACCCACCCTCTTAGCAGGAAGGCTGCATGGCCCCATGCCACACCATGGTGGCTAGATGGTGACAAAAGTGACCACACACAGTGGGAGGGCTGCAGCCTCCTGTCCCTGCTGTGTGGCTGACCCTGTGGGCTGGCAGGCCCCAGAAGTTCTGGGTCCAGTCATCTCAGGGCTCCGACTCCATCGCCCCTCTGTCCGACTCCGCCGCTGATTTGCATGGGTGACCACTTGACTGAGCCTCTGAGGACTGGGGCCCTGTCTTCCTCTGGCACCATCCTGGGGTACTTTATTCACTCAACACACGGTGGCTGGATGCAGCTCAAACCTGTCCAGAGGAATGTTCAAGGCCAAGACCCTGGAGATTGCTTAGGTTCAGAACCTGGCTTTGTCTAACCCCGCCTTAGTTACTGCCACTGGCAGTTTCCCCGCCTGTAAAACGAGTAGAATCATGGTATCTGTGCAACAGAGTCATTGTAAAGATGGCGTATGTTAAAAGCGCTTAGCTCTGGGAGCAGCAGATGGCATAATGGTTACATCACTGGATTTCCACATAGTTGACTGTGGGTCGAGTCCTGGACCCAGCAGCTTAAAACTCATGTTGGGGGCATGCATATGCGTGCCCACTCTCTTGAGAGGAGGATGGAGAAGGGATAGTGGAGTGGCCATCTCCCCTGTGGGATGATTTCTCGCTTTCTCTGTCTCTCCCGTGAGCACATGCGCCCTACAGCAAAGAATCTCTCTACAAAAACAAAACGCACTTAGCTCCTGACACAACCATCACTGCATAAATGTTCCTACTTTTGAATGTCTACCTCTTGTGCAGCCTCATGTATGCTTCAAGGGGCTCTACAGCAGTCAACCACCTCGGAACAAAGAGGCGGCAGTCCAAGAACTCTGAGTCCTGGTTTGCTAGGACGCTAGTATCATTTAGTCCCTCGACCCCTGTCTGCTTCTGTGGCCTGTGCCAGGCTGAGGGCCACCCGGCCTGGCTTGACTAGCAGGTAGGCTGTGAGACGTGGCCCACCCGATGTGGGCACGTGGAGAAAGCAACATCAAAGGCTGTCGAGTCTGCAGCAAGTCGAGCTCTGGAAAGCAACGGGAGGTCTAGCAGGCCATGGACCTACGGCACACCCCAGCATGTCGGTGGCTCTCTGGGCTCGGCCAAGGGGCAGGTGTGCCCTCCAGTTGCGACAGTGTGATCTGAAATCTTCGCTTGGTTCACAGTGTTCCCTGCGAGCTAGAAAGGACACCACTTCAAAGGCTGACACCCAGACCACCGCCCTTTCACCTGCGATGCCATTTAGTAGGACACAGGGCTGTCCCCTCTGGGATCAGCGAGTCCTCATTTCTACTCCCCCCTCCCCCGCCCCGGCCTCCCAGGCTCCAGAACATTTCTTTTCCTCCCCTTTCTTTCCCTTTCCCCAAAAAGGGTGTCTTAGTTTGGAGATTCTTAAACCCATTTGCATTCCCAAGACAAGCTCTTAAGCATAAATTTATTTCAGCGTGGGGGTCTTCTTATTCTCTTTCCTTCCTCTCTGTGC
>NW_006159530.1:3889532-3900696 GCF_000334495.1 Tupaia belangeri chinensis | reverse complement strand
AGGAATGAATTCATAAACAGCTCGAGCGGCTTGAGCATCAACGCCTTATATGAGACAGGATTACAAGGGATTCGGGTCTCTCTCTCTCCCTCTCTCTCCCTCTCTCTCTCTCTCTCCCTCCGTCTCACACATGCACACCAACACCCTCCCCTCCAGACAATAGTGCTGGTCTCATTAACTACAATGCCATTCTCATCTCTCCCATCTCTAGGTACGCCCTACTCCAGGCTTAGTCAATGCTTTCTTTCCCGGCCTCCTGTGGGAACACTGCCAAATAAAATAACAAAATATTCATATGGTAAGGCACGTTAAAACCTTGGGAAGATTTAAGCCTGGGTTTCATGTCACGGACGCTCCCACCCGTAATCTGTATTCCAATCTCGGTATCAGCAGAGCTGTGATCAGAATATCCAAGGTCTCATAAAAGATTCAGGGCTTACTGCCTTCCCTGACATTTGCTGTTTCATGTTGTTCCTGCTCGCTCTCTTTCAGCCTCCAAAGAGTCCACAGTCCCTTTCAACTCACGCTGCAGATGGCCAAGCTGCTGAGAGGCCACTGGCTCGGGACAAGTGCAGGACCTAAACTCTCCCTGGAGACTGTGCGAGGCTGGGGTCAGGGAGCTTGTCCAAGGAGGGGAATGGAGGAGAAGGGACTGTGGCATGGCCCTCTCCTCTGGGGGCGGGGGTGATTTCTCACTCTCCCTTCACTGTCTCTCTCAAGTGAGAGTATGTGCCCTATGGCACCAAAAAAAAAAAAAAATAGTAGGGAACAACAGTTAGCGTAATGGCTATGTTGCTAGACATCCATGTAGTCAACCGTGATTCGAGTCCAGGACCCGTTGGCTTCAACTCACACCGGGCGTGTGTGTGTGCATGCTCAAGATCCCGAGAGGAGAATGGAGGAGAAGGGATTGCAGTGTGGCCATTCTTTCTGGGGGGAGGGGGGTGACTTCTCGCTTTTCTGTCTCTGTCTCGCTCTGTCTTTCTGGCGAGCGCATGCACCCTATAGCAAAAATCTTCCCCTCCAAAAAAAAAAAAAAAGTCCCGTTAGTGACTCCATGAATCCAGGCTGGACACACCTAGTGCACAAGGGTACCAATGTGGTATGGATATTAACAGTTTAAAAAATCAGGCAAGGTGGGCTAGCAGGTGGCATGGTGGTTAAGGCACTGGATCCCACATGACCAATTATGTGGTTCTAGTCCCATACCCAGTGGCTGAAAAACACACTGGGCACATGTGCATGTGTGCCCAAAATCCTGAGAGAAGACTGCAGGAAGAGGGTGCAGCATGGCCATCCCCACAAGGGCTGCTTCCTCACATTCCCTCTCCTCTCCAGTAAATGCACACACCCTATGAGGGAAAAAAAAAACCGTCAAGCTATATTACGAATTTAAAATGTAAAGAAACCAGGTGTAACTGAAGATTTGACGGTGAACAGAACTTAAGGCTTACTAAGAGGGTCACCATGGGCATTCTAGCCAACCCATTAGGATTTGCTTTCCAATCAAATAATGTATGCCCAGTTTATTAGAAACCTGTTTAGTGAATAAAGACAGTTATACCGTACTGCTATGGGTGCCACACATCTCACAAAGGGAAATCTCTGACATGCCTGAGGGTTCAGGGCCCGTGACAGCAGAGATGAAAAAAAGAGGACAGGTACATAGTTGTATACATGGCTTCCACACTCCGCCATCAGAGGCCATGGGGACAGAAAAGAACGGCGACTCCACGCAACGACGGAACTGAGAGGCTTTTGAGATACCCCTGGTAAGCCACAAGTGTCTAGAATTAAGGGGGGGAAAATCAAGCTTAGAATTCCAAAACTCAGCTCATCAAAACCAAAGGCCTATTATAATTCAATTTCGGTTGAAGCATATTAGCTTAATTATTTCTGCAAATGCTCTGACCATTAGACAAATTAACACAGAATTGCAGATCAAAGTGCCATTCGCACATAGGGGCATGCATATCATTAGGTGGCAGGGGGGTGCGCAGGTGCTATAAACAACGTCTAAGAACGTTTTTAATGGATCTGCTGCTAAAACAGGTAAAAGGAATTCTAGAATACAAATTGAAAATTAAAGGCAGGTTGATGGTAACTCAAAATTAAACTTGTCAGATGAGAACATTGTAATCAGAATCATCTCTGAGCTTCTCAAACCCTTCACCGTGTTAGTCACATAACATACACATACGTTTCTGCATACGCATATGAAACATCAAAAAGGCAAACATGTATCAGTGGTTAATCATAACATAACACACAAAAAATACGGAATCAGATTTTTTAAGTGGTTATTTCCATAAACACCTACATGGCTTCAGACTTCAGCAGTAAACAAGACATCTTGCACGGTTACGTGACCTTGAGAAGATACATGGAAAACTTTAAAGACTGTGTTACCGTACATTCTTTTTTGGGGGGGACAGTAGGTAGCGTGGTGGTTCAGGTACTGGAGTCTCACATGACTGACCACGGTCTGAGTCCCAGACCCAGTAACTTGAAAATCACGCCAGGTATGTGCATGCACGTAAGCACGTATCAAAAATCTGAAGAGGAAAATGGAGGAGGGACTACGGTGTGAACATCCCCCCCTGGGGGGGGTGGTTTCTCACTTTCTGTCCTCTCTCCCATGAATGCATATGCCCTGTGGCAAAAGCCGTAAAAAATAAAAAAGAAAGAAAGAAAGAAAAAATTTACTCCTGGGACCAGCAGTTAGTGTAATGGCTATGTCTCTGGACTCCCATGTAGCCAACCACAGTTCGAGTCCCAGACCCGGCAGCTTAAACTCACGTCGGGCACGTGTGCATGCATGCCCAAGATCTCGCGAGGAGAATGGAGGTGAAGGGATTGCGGCATGACCATCCCCCCTGGGGGGTGATTTCTCGCGTTCTATCTCTCTCTCTTTCTCTATCTCTGTGGCGAGCGCACGCACCCTATAGCAAAAACCTCTCGCCCCCCCCAAAAAAAGAATTTATTCCTGCTAGCTGTAATCTGTATAAAGAAAGAAAAAGGAAATCCACAATTAGATATTCTGAAAGTAAATATTCCTATCATTCATCTTGTTTGATAACAATAGGTTCTTGTTATCACCAAACACAACCCCTACTGTTTATTAGAGTAGAATATATTTTTTTCCAGATACAAGTATAAACTAGTATAAACTAGTCATTATCACCTGAGGATGATTTTGCCCCTCATCTGGTAATGTCTACAGACCATTTTTATTGTCACTTTAGGGGAATGGGGACGCCACTGCATCTGTGGGTAGGGGACAGGGTGAGCTGAACACCCTACAGAGCAAGGCAGCACAGGAGCCCCTGACAACCGAGAATTACCTGGCCTCGCAGGTCCACAGTGCTGAGATTTAGAAATTCCTGTACAGATGATGACAAACATTACAACAATTCCCACACGAGGTCCCCAAAGGCTTGTGAGGTTGGGGGGGAAAGGAACTGTTTCAAGTAGTATTTCGATGTTTAAAAGTGTAGTTATTTTTGGTAGATGCTACACTCTATGACTTCACCCTCAAACACGCTCTGAAGACCTAGCACCTGCGTCTGCACCACACCCACACGCTGAGGGTTTGAGGAAACGACATTTACCCCGAGCCGTCCTGCAACGAACAGAGGCATATTCTGACCGATTGGGTTCGGATCAAATAAGTAAGATGGAACCAAAGCCAACTTTTTAGGCAGCGAAAAATAAACAGATCTGGTACACAGAGTCCTATACGTGTGTATCCATCCAATTCTACAGCATCAAAGCCCTGACGTTCAGTAATATAATAATATTATTTTTGAGATCAGTAAAGGTATAAAATGTGCGTACTCTCGGTCTTTAATATTAATAAGTCTTGTAACTAGCAGTTTCTCGTAGCTCCGAATTCTTGAGCACAACTAGAAAGGGCACTTATCCTGAAAAATCTAATAAATTTACAGTTTTATATACTTCCTTCAATTGTAAAAGTCTTGTTCAATAAACTTTAAAATGCCACTATAGAGCAATAACACAGACAGTATAAACCCAGCCCTGGGAAAGCTGTGCAACCAGAAATTGTTCCCCTTTCTGCTAGAGCAATAAAGTTTTATATGTTTGAACTGACTGTAAAAAGGTTTGAATGTTGGCAACTGGGGAATAATCTGTCTTCTTTATAGTTATTATCATATTTCCCACAAGACCCCTTGGTCTGTGTCAATCCTTCTTGTATATGACACCTTTGTACTGTCAGCGAAAGCAAGACTACTTTACTTTTTTTTTTTTAACTATAGGACTTGTATCTGTTTTCCTTCAGATTACAGCTAACAGGAATAAATTATTTCTGACAAGCATCTATTGCAGCATTTTACCAAATAAAGCTGCTTGTGAGCTGCTTTTCCGAGAGAGAGGGGAGGAGGGCCTCCTCCCTCTCCTTCCCTCTCTTTCTCTCAACTGATTCAAATGCAATTCAGGGCTGGTTAAATTGGAGGAAATGCCAATAAAAAGAGATTTGTAGGAAAGTTGTTCTGAATGCCAGAGCCCGGTGAACATGGTGGTGCTGTCCTCATGGGTGCCATAGGATCCGAGTGAGCAGAAGCTCAGCGAGAGGTAGGAGGAGGAGTCATCCCTTCCCTTCCCGACCTCTCTCAGGGCTGGAAGCATCTCTGCTCCTTGGTTCAGGCAGAACTGGAGTTCAGCCCTCCACCGCTCAAGTGGCTCCAGTTTTCCAGACTCAACAGCCGGTGAGAGGGGCTATAGCTATGACCCACCAGCAGGGGCAGTCGCCCAAGCTGTCACATGGACACTGGGACTGCTGGCTACTGGGTCATCTCAGCTGGAATGAGTTTAGGCTCATGGTCATCAGCCAAAGGACCACTGAGTATGTGTGCGTGTGTGTACATGTGTACGTGTGTGTGTACATGTGTGTGTGCATGTGCGCATGGGCATGCTGAGGAGACCTCTCAGCTCTGCTATGCCATGGCTCAATCACAGACATGTAGACCTGCCCTCAGTAAACCTTTTTCCAAGAAACAGCCACACACCTGTTCTCTTCTCTCACACAACTCTGCACCACCACCTTGAGGGCTTTCTGCCCTCCACCTTTCACAATAACGGGGAAAAGTCAGAGAGAAATAGGAATGGACATTTGCAGACACCAGGTTCTTTCAGATCAGAGGGCCGTGCGTGGCTGGGTAGCAGTGGAAACGGTGAGATAAATCTGTTATCCCTGCACACCAGGAGAGTCGAAGGCTCTCCATGACCCTGAGGACAGCCCTATGAACACAGACCTACTCGCAGGTGGGCACACCCAGGTACAGTCGGTACACACATGCGTGCACACTCAAACACAGCCCAGACAGCTCAGCATGAAGCGCCCTCTCAAGGAAGAAAGGGCAAATGCCGAATGGTGTCTATAAACGAAGGAACCCTGCCGGAATGCAGATAAAACTGAGTGGGAGCGGTTGCACCTCGGGAACTTCGGAAAGGGCTAGAACCTCATGCTCAGCATGAGTGCAAGGCTCAGGATATGCCCATATGATCTCTCACCATCCCCAACTCCATGGGTGTTCAAGGCTGCACGAGGAACCTTTTCCTTTCCAAGGAACCTTCTCTTTCCAAGTTCAGGCAACATTTGAATCTGTATACTGCTGACTTCAAAACATCTCAGCACAATAACAGTGTCCTGCTACCCTCCCAGGAAGGACAAAGAGCATGGCCTTCCCTCTCCTCCCCATCCAGAACAGCTCCACTATAGGAGCAGGACCTCTGAACAAAGGAGCACCCACCGGGGTCTTGTCAGCCCTGAATGTGGCTGCCCATTGGAAAATCACAGATCTAATAAAATATTTTTATTCTCAGAGATCAGAGGATGGCACAGTGGTAAAACACGATGCTCTGTGAGGCTGACCCACAAGGATCGGGTTCCAGGTTGACGCCCAGAGACCTCCCTGAGTACACAGCACACCTGTGTGCCAGCGATTCAGGACTGCACGAGGCTGGGTGTGGATCGTGGCGTCCAGAACCTGTTGGAGGTGTGTGCTCACTCTCTCTCTCTTTCATGTTTATGAAAGAAATCAACAAAAACTTTTAAAAGAGAGATGTTTATTCATGTCCTCACCATGCACCTATGTGGTTAAAGCTGAGAAATGACTTGCTTTTTGATAGGTTCTTGTAGTTCAGAAGTTCTTCAGTTTGGGTCATATGTCATGGTATCATTAATATGAAGAAAACAGGTGCTATGTTTAAAAAAGATTTGAGCATACAGCACAGATACAGAAAGATGCACCAATCACAAGTTGTACAGCTCAGTGAAAAATACAAACTGCTTTAAAACAGTGCACACCCTCCTGGTGCAGGACCAGGAGAAAGTGCTGCAGGGGCGGGGGGTGCATTTTAGTTGCCCCGAGAGTGGTGGGTTCTCAGTTTCGGGACCAAGGACTCAAGTATCCCCCCAGTGCAAGTGGAAACCGTGAAGAGTTTCCAAAGTGTGAGGTACAGAGTGCAGGCATCTGATGCACTGCGAGTGCTCGTGAGATGGAGATCCCAGGTCCACAGCAAACCTGCCGAGCAGGGCCTGGGAATCTTCATTTATAAACACCCTCCCAGGCAGTTCCTGAGAATGACTGAGCTTGGTTAGTGAAGCATACCAGCAATCCCCTCTCCTGAACCTCAATCACACTCCTTTTTACAAAGATGGAGAGCCAGGGCCAGCAGGTAGCATAGTAGTTAAGGTGCTGGACTCTCACTTGGCCAACTGCGGTTCGAGTCCCAGACCTGGTGGCTTAAAAACTCATGCCACACACATGTGCATGCATGTCCAAAATCCCAAGAGGAGAATGGAGACCGGATTACAACACGGCCTTCCCCTCTGGGGGTGATCTCTCACTTTCCCTCTCTCTCATTCTCTTTGTCTCCCAGGCGAGCACACGTGCCCTGTGGGAAAAAGGAGGGTCGCTGCCCTAACTTGCCAAGACTTCAAGCTCACACATTTCTGAGGCAGTAAACAGCTGGCTCAAAGGATGGCATTCTGTTTTAACACCGAAAAGGATTTAGAAAAATAAGTGAGCAACGAGGGAAAAGTTGTGTCCGGGAAGCCTGCCTCAGCAGACCCTCTGCAGTGTGGCTCTTGAGTTGGTGGGATTATTTACCTCCGTTCTTGCCCGAGAGTCTACAGCCCTCTCCTGGTGTCTTCCTAAACTTCTCTGGAGTCCCAAGTGACATGTTATCAACTTCTCTATTGATAACATGTCACTTTAAAAGCCAACTCCAGGACCGGAAGGGGGTGCAGAGGTAAAATGCAAATGTTCTGTGAGACTGACCCACACGGGAAGGTCCCAAGGACGCCTCTAGAGACCTCTCTGAGTCCACCGTACCTGTGCGTGCCCATGGTCCGGGGCCGGCGGGGGAATGGGGAGAGGACACTGATGGAGTATTGTCTGTCTCTCCCCACATCTCTCATCCATAGACGAAATTAATAAATCATAAATGCCAACTTCTTTGGGGTTCATAAAAGAGAGTCTATTTTAGCCCCCGGGGAGGTACAAGCCTCTGAGTTGGCTTAAAATTTCCAAGAAGAGCAGAAGTAAAGGGCGCTGGGAGACCCCACCCCTGAGCGTCTCTCTGGAGACGTCTTTCCTCTCTGCATGTTTTGGGACACACAGAACGTAAACTTCCTCTGAAGCCGCACTGCAGAGGGTCTGCTGGTCCTGCTCCTCAGCTTGTGGCTGCTGTCCAATAGATAATGACATGCATGGGGCCAGCAGGTGACATGGCGGCTGGGGCGCTGGACTCCCACATAGCGGACTGCGGCTTGAGTCCCAGACCTGGTGGCCTGCGTTCTCATACGTGCACATTGTTAATAATAGTTAATTAATTAATTAATTTAAAACTTTGTTTTGGATCGTCGGGCTGTGGACAGTCTTATCATCACAGTGGGGAGAGGGCCCTTCGCTGCGGGCTTTCCCAGACAGCGGCCGTAACTGCAGGATGAGGCTGGGCGGATGTATTCGAACAGGACACACCTTCCACAGCGACGCAAGTTTGTCAAGGGTCCTTCCAACCCTAGTACAACAATGGCTCTGTGAAAGCCCTCAAGGGGAGAAGGAGGAGTGGCAGGGGCTTCGGTGACTGCGGGGCCCTGCACTGAGGCTTTGAGGCGTCTAGGACCCAGGGCGAACGACACAAACAGCTGGCAAGGAGGTGTCCTGCTGACACGACCTCCTCCAACATCAGACCACACTAGGGGAACCGAACACGAAGCTGCTGGCTCAGAACCATTGCTGGGGTGAAGCTGTTTATCCGATCGCTTCATACACATTGTTTTGTTACCAGAAAGAGAAATAATGATATCGCTCTGCCATTTGCCAAGGTTTTACAGCCTACCGCACTTCACACACACCATTCTGCTTAATCTTGCTCGCGAATTTATGAGGTGTTATTCCCCTCGTGGTCCAGAGATGGAGTCACACATGATAGGCCAGGTGAAGAGACGTGCTCAAGGCCACACAGCAGGTCACTGCCAGAACCAGATAGGGGTGCCTATCAACTGAGTCCTCGCAACTTACTAGACGCTGGTCGGTGCAAGACACAGGGGACCCCAGACAAGGGGGCAGCACCTTGTTCACCAACCCCGGTGACCTTTCAGTGAACCTCACCTACCTCGCCATGCTGGCTGGGTCCTTGCTGTCATCCTATCTGAGGCAAAGTCTCCACATCAGGACATGGTCGCCTGTGTCACCTTGACGGCTAGCACTGTCCCAGCCAAGGTGCTCATAAAGACAGACGCTGACCACTCCTCCCCTTCCCGCCCTCCATTGTGGTCCGTGGGCGCACCGCTGGGCGCTTGCTATACAGAGCGGCAGGGCTCCTTCCAGCTCACTGAGACGAGTAACGTCCACCTTCCCCTCCCCTAAGAAACCCAAGCCCCCTCTGAAGTCCCCAGTGGAGAAATCCAGGGAGCCTCCCTCGCTGCTCCTGCAAACCCAGCGATCCTGGCACACGGGGATCCCGCGCCCTGGAGCTGCCAAGCCCCCTGCTGCACAGGCTGCTAACGCCCGTTATTAGGAGCGCGTTTGTCTCCAGCACTCCTCCAAGCACGCCGGCTTCCCTGCCTGGAGAAAAGCCACACACGTACCCACAGAAGGGCCCGGCGGAAAGCCCTGGACCCACAGAGGGAGACCAGCAAGCCGAGGGTTAAGCACACCCTGTAACGAGCATCTCTGTTCCGGCGTGTTGAGAAAGCCCATTACCTCCCGCCACATTACCTCATTCATTTCTTATATGCGGATGGTTTATTTTCCCATGAGCACCCTGGCTCTCAGTATTAAGTCTCCTCCTTCGCCTCTATTTCTCTATCCATCACATTTAACACTCTGACAGTAACAGTCTATAATGTTTCTATTCTACAAAACCGCTCTGTCAACTCCGGGCTTCCAGAGCAGCAACTGAGGAAAATAAATAACATCAACGCCAGGGACGACAGCATCACAGCTCCCTTTCTGCTGGTTTTTTTTTTTTTTTTTTAATATTATTTTGCAAAAAGAGAAAAAATAAAGGGGGTTGAGAGGAGTAGGGGCAGAAGAGAGAAGGACTTTCCTTCCCACCCCACAGACACGTAAGAGACCTACAGGGACAGTCCCCGCATTCGCCTTTCAGACAAAGAGGTGACTTCCCCTGTCTCCTCTCCCATCCCCAGACCACCTCCCCCCGTTCGTTTTCATGGTGCTGTACAAAAGGGCTGATAGCTCACTGCATGTGCTCCCTCTACCTGCCACCGGAGAAGCAGAGCGACACAGCGGGAGTGGAGTGTGGATGCGGCCCCTGCTCCCGGGGCTGGGTGACTCATAAATTATTGTCATCGTTTCTGAGCGGGAGTCCAGTGCGGAGGAGGCAGTCCACGGGTCTGCCACCTTTATTCTGCAGGAGACACCCGCAAACAGAGACTCCGGAACCCAGGAACGGGTTGACAGGAATGAAAATATTAATGACTGAAAAATAAATCGCTCTAGAAAGCTCATCTTCCTGTTACTGGGGCTTTACCAAAATGGCTTTTATTTTCATCATCTTGGAGAGTAATCTGTAAAGAGCATGTTATAGTTCCATTTAGCTTCTTTAACAAATATCTAGGTGGGTAGGTAGACAGGTATCTCAGACATCATTCGGCCTCCTTTCCATGACCCGAACCATTTATCACAAGGAATGCCAATCGCCACGCAGGCCCTCCGCTATGTGGGAGCGTGCGCACCCAGTCGAAACTCAGTCTGCTGGCGTCTGAAATCCTTGGGTCTCCCTTATACGATTCTTCTGCCTTGCAAAGCTTCCCCCTCTTCTGAGTGGTGCAGTGCTACAGTTAAGAATGTGGTCTTGGGCCAGCAGGTGGTGTGCAGTTAAGGCAGTGGCTCCCACGTGGCTGACTGTGATTCAAGTCCCAGACCCAGCACCTGGAAAAACACGCCAGGTGTATGTGTGTGCATGCCCAAAATCCCAGGAGGGAAGGGACCCAACACCTTGAAAAACACACCAGGTGTATGTGTGTGCATGCCCAAAATCCCAGGAGGGAAGGGGCTTTGGGCATGGCTCTCCCTCCACGCCTTGTGTCGGGAGGTGTGATTTCTTGTTTCCCTCTCTGTCTCTCTCCAGTGATCGCACGCACCTTAGGGCAAAAATCTAAAAAGTAAAAATAAAAAAGAGCCTGGGCTGTGAGGCCAGACCTCACTACCGTCAGCTGCTGAGCCTCGCTGCCGTAACCCCTGTGCTGTGTCCTCCCCGTCACGTGGGGAGCACTGGGAGCCTCGGATTAAGGTGCCCGCGAGGATCACCTGGGTGGAGGTCTGTGTCTAGGACTGCCGCTCAGTGAGCACCCCGCGGATGTTAGTGGTGACTGGGTGTGTCCTGGCCCGAGCTAGAAACCAGAGAGTGACAGTCAGGACCACGTTCAAGGCAAGAAAGAAGGTTCGGGGTTACCGCAGTCACGCACTTCCATGAGTCCACTGCACACACCTGAGCACGCGGGCTTTACTGGGTTACAGAGACCCCTCTCCGCTGACGTCCCGGCTCTGGGCGGCGTTTTGGTTGACCTCCACGTGAATATGCTGGCTCTCAGCTGCTTCGGATGGCGAGGTTGCCCCACAGTTCTGAACAGGAAGATGTAACTCGGGCTAGGGCAAGGATGAGAGAATGG
>NW_006159530.1:3879462-3889501 GCF_000334495.1 Tupaia belangeri chinensis | reverse complement strand
CAAAGTGAGGAAGGCGACTCAAGGCCTCTCACTGAACACTGCCTAACACAGTTCTGTGACCCCTGCTCTTAAACTCCCAAGGCTGCTTCTCAGTGAGCAGGACGAGAGGCCCTATACACAGAGTCGCGTTGATGAAATATTCGGTGCACGATTATTTTTACCCACAAGACTCGGACCCTAGTGCAGTTAAAAGGCAGGTCTGGATGTAAAGGAGTCTTGCCTTCTCCCTCCACGCCTGTCCAAAGGGCCAAGGGATTTTCCATCTCAGGTGTGGCAGAACAGAAAAGACATGTGAGAAGCCACCATCCTGACCACGGCTGCCTGGGACATCCATTCGCATCCACTCCCAGACCCTCTCTCTCTGTTCCCCACACACCCAGAGTCAGCCTCAGCAAACCCGAGGTCCTGGCTGCAGAGCCTCAGGATAATGATTACATCCAACCACAGGGCCACATGGGACAGACACAGACCAGTGGGACTGGCACCCAAAGACAAGGAGGGACCGGCCTGGTACTTGACTTCATGTCTAGCTCAGTTCCAATTACAAACAACCTAACCCACTGAGGCAGACTGCCTCTGCTCTCATGGCTGCTCCTGGCTGTGCAGCGTGAGGGGGCAGACCACAATCAGGCTAAGTGACCTCGTTTCATTATTTTAAATCATCCTATCTTACTACACTGCTCACGACACTTAAATGTTTCTCTTTTAGTGACAGAAAGGGAAAAGCAACCTCACAGCCCCAAATGGCTCAAGGAAAAGCGTGAGCCTTTCATAGAATTTCTTTCCAACAAAGTAACACTGAGGACTCCTGCGTATGAATAAAAAAAGCACTGGAGAGAACACACAGGTGGGCACAGTTCTCGTATTCAAAAGTTTCTCATCTAGTGACGAGAGAGGGATATGTGAACAAATGACGAAAATTAAAGGTTGAATGGAGAGGGTCGAAAAGGGATGAAATAAGTGCTGACAAAGCTTTGGATATTTTGCTATAGGAATGTGGTCAAAGGGATGATTAATCCAAGTGGGAGTCTTGATAGAGCTTTCATATTTTCAGAGAGAGTCCTACTTGGGAGATAGCAGGGATTTCAGTTATGAAGGACTAGACTTTGGTAGTCATTCCACCTAGGTTCAAATCCCCAAGGTTGCCAATTCCTAGTGGGTTAACTTAGGACAAGTCTTTTTTTTTTTTTTTGGAGAGTATTTTGATACAGGGCGCGGCACTCGCCAGGCAGACAGAGAGACAGAAAGTGAGAAATCACTCCCAGGGGGAATGTCCACACCGCAATCCCTTCTCCTCCATTCTCCTCTTGGGATCTTGGGCACGCCTGCACACGTGCCCAGCGTGAGTTTTAAGCCACTGGGTCCGGGACGTGAACCATGGTTGACTACATGGGAGTCCAGTGACATAGCCATTACGCTAACTGCTGGTCCTAGGACAAGTCATTTTAGCCCTTCTATTAGTCAATATACTGGGGACCCCCATTATATCACTGTTCAACATAACGAGGACAAATGACAGTACATATCTCATGGGTTTTGCAGGGAGTATTAAATGGGAGAATGGATGTATAGTTGGGGTCTAGTACAGAACCTGTAAGGTGGTATTTACTGCTACTGTTATTAAACTCCTTCCCCACACTCCGAAGTAGGCGATACTATCCTTGGTTTTTAGTACTGAGAAAAAAGACTTAAGGGAAATTAGGTCTCCCCACAAACGAGAAGGAGGATACAGAACACAAATTTGAGTCAGCCTGACTTCAAAACCCATGTTTTTCTCCACTATAATTTTATTCTGTCCGACTGCTACCCAACAGACCCTGGCATCCTACCACAAGCCTGTAACCAGTGGAGCTCAGACCGGGCAGACTGAACAGAGAATACGACTCTAGTAGACAGAGTGCAAGGGAGACAAAGCTGAATACATGCCAGCGAGACAATGCCAATAAAGTCAGTAGTAGGCCCAGCAGGTGGCATGGTGGTTAAGGCGCTGGACTCCCACATGGCAGCCCGTGTTTCGAGGCCCAGAGCTGGTGGCTTACTTTCTCTCTCTCTCTCTCTCTCTCTCTCTCTCTCTCTCTCTCTCTCTCTCATGCACACACATGCCCTATAGCAAATTCAAAATAATAACAAATAAAATTTTTAAAAAGTCAGTAGTTACATAAAAATCATCATAGTATTCACTAAAAGTAAAAGCTCTACCTCAACCCGAAATAACAAAACTCTACCTGACATATACATTTCCCCCGTTTCCTAATTTCTTTGTTCCTGTTAATGCCAAACACATTCTTCCCTGCAACCAGATCAGAGAACCTGCCAACAGAAGCCCAGACACAGAGAGGAAGACATCTCAGGGCCCAGTGCAAATCCGCACTTGCCCCGGAGAACTGCTCTGGGACGACTCAGCAGGCATTGCCTCCTTTCTGACCGTCAGGCCAGAGGGCAGACCTGTGTCCATACCCGACCATCTGAGAACAGTCACTGCTCACCAGGTGTCATCGCACCGACTCATCTTCCATTTCAGACCTTCGGAGGAATCTAAATTAAAAAATGAAGTCACTCCGTCACCCTCCACTCACGTTCCCTTCAACCTCTGCATCAGAACAGTCACCAGGCGCTGCTGATCTTTCCTTCAGAAACTTCAAAAATGGTCTGATCCTTTCATTTCCAGGAGCCCACTATGCTGCCCAGACCCCAGGTCCTTTGGTCTCCTGGCTGAAATCCTGTCTGCAATCTCTCCAATCCAGTACACCTGCCCATTTTACCAGACCAAACACCCTTACATCTGGTTTCCACACATTCCCTGGGCTCAGATAACCCTGAGCCTCCATTTATTTATTTATTTACTCGTTCATTCATTCATTCATTCATTCATGGAAAGGTTTTTGCCATAGGCATGTGTGCGCTTGCTGGAACGAGACAGAAAGACAGTGAGAGAGAAAGTGAGAAATCACCCCCACGGGGTTGGCCCCAACACAATCCCTTCTCCTCCATTCTTTTCCTGGGATTTTTGGGTCTGCACACACACATGCCCAGTATGATTTTCAAGACAACAGGTCCAGGACTCAAACCATGGTCAGCCACGTGAGAGTCCAGTGCCTTAACCACTATGCCACCTGCTGGCCCCTAGGTCTCCATTTATTACAAGCCAACCTCCTCAGCTAGACATTCACTTCCCAAATACCCATGGCAGCCTCAGGGGCCTCACTTCACCTACTGCTCATACTTCCAAAGTGAATCTTCCAGCTTGGTCTAAACAACGTCATTGCACGGCCCTGCCAACAGACTGGGCATATGGAAACAGAGATGTCTATTTACTAAACAACACGTCGAGGTGGGCTAGGAATAGGTCCTTGGACTCCTTGCCCAGGGCTTTCCCTCTAGCTCATCAATCAAGTCATGATGGGGTACTAAGGTTGCCCGCCTCTGCAGAAAGGTAGAGCCACAGTGTACCCACTATATGTCCAGGCCTCTCCCGAAAACATGGGAGAAGAATATGAAAAGGCATTTTCCCCAAAGAGCTTACAGTTCAGTGAAAATACACAGAAAGTACCACGTAGTCACAGTAAAGGCCACACAAGGCAAAAAGAGACAAACAAGAAGCCCTACCTAGGACTGGGTCAGATACTGGCCAAGACATCTGCCCGAATCCAAGTGATCAGCAGCGGTTTTCTGCAGAGAGGGGAAGTCTGAGGACTTCCTGTTAGAAGAGACACTCTTCAAAGGTATGAGGAAAACATGGCAGGTTTTCGGTATTTAGGTATTGCAGGGAACGTACTATGTTTGTAGCATGAGACGTGCTGGAGGAAAATGCAAAGAAACACCCAGAAAAGTAGGCAAGGGCTAGATCACAAGGTTCATGTAGGTGTGCCAAGGAATTCGGATTTCACCCTGCACACTTCAACCTGCCTCTGGAAAATGCACCCCTAATGCTGATCAGAGTTAAGGCATACCCCGCAGGGTATGCCCGCAGAATTGCTGTCATGCCACTCTTTCTCTTCCACTCGAGAAAGTATATGGGAATTCGGGTGAGTGAAATGGACATTTAATGGTGATACTCTGAATTAGTTTAAAATTTCAAATAATTTGCAAGCCTCAGGTCTGGGCCATTATTAATATCAAAATTACTTGTGACATACTTCCCATCCGATCAGGGTATAATAGTATTAAGATTTGAGACTGCAGCTTTTGACATTGGGGCTGTTGGGGAAGAATTCTGTCAAGGGCATAGCAGGCAGGTGTACGAGTGAAGAATTTCCTGCCAGGCCTCCTCGGGGATGGGCCACTGGAAGACATTACGGGCACAGGCACCAGCGAGGAGGTCAGTGTAGCTGTTTGAGGGGAGATAAAGAAGGTCCGATCTAGACTATGGCAGTCAGAGCTGGGAGGAGAAGAAGACAAGAAGAATTTGGATGTGCTTAGTTTGTTTGTTTGGTTTTTTTTTTCTTTTTTTTTTTGGAGAGGTTTTGGCTATAGGGTGCATGCGCTCGCCAGTCAGACAGACAGAGAGAAAGCAGGAAATCACCCCCGGAGGGATGGCCACGCTGCAATCCCTTCTCCTCCATTCTCCTCTCGGGATCTTGGGCACGCACGCACACGTGCCCGGCGTGAGATTAAGTCACCGGGTCTGGGACTTGAACCGCAGTTGACAGTCCAGCGACATAGCCATTATGCTAACTGCTGGTCCCAGATGTGCTTAGTTTTTTATTCTCTCCCTGGCACAAAGCCTGGCATGAAGTGTTCAATAAACGCATGCTGACAAAATCAACATAAGTTGCCAATGATTAGATGGAGGTAAGAGATGGCATGTAGAAAAAGTTTAAGAGTCTGATGCACATGTAAGCCTTCTGAACTGGGAGATGAAAGAGAGGAATACAGGGGGTAGGGGTACGGGCTGGGGGAGGGGGGATTAATGAGGTCTGTCCTAGGTGCATTGAATTTGAAGAATCCAGGAACCAGCAGGTGGTGTGGTGGTTGAGGGCGCTGGACTCCCAAATGGCCAACCGTGGTTCGAGTCCCATTTAAATAAATACACAGCTGCTGAATAAAATAATTCTTTTTTTAAAAAAGAATCCACTGAGCATGGAGACAGAGGTGCTTGCTGAGAAGTTGTCTAAGGGGTCTCCAAAGAGCTCATAGAAAATACATATTAGGAAAAAATTATGCATGGATTTCAAATTTTTTTCTACAAAAAACTTACACTTCAATCCCACTTTTCTACATATCCTTTGAAGTCCTCTTGCACACAATCTGAAAATCAGTCTGATTAATCTGGGCTGAAAAATACTGATTTTTTTTTTTTTTTCAGTGTGCTCATCAGAGAGAAATCACACACTGTAGCCCCTGTCCCTGAGAACTGTGGCCATGCTACAATTCCTTCTCCTCCATTCTCACCTTGGGATTCTGGGCAAACACACACATGTACCTGGCATGATTCTTCAAACTACTAGGTCCAGGATTTGAACGACACAGTCAGTCATGTTGGATCCAGCCCCTTAACCTCCATGCCACCTGCTGGCCCCCAAAATACTGATTTTAATGGACTATAAATAGTTCAGTATTTAATCAATACTTGCTTTAGTTTAGATATTGTACCATCTTCTGGAGCCATAGGTTGTCAAGATAGAAAAGGCCCCTATCCTCAATGAAATTGAAGGTCGATTTAATATCTATGAGCCAGAGTTATTTGGGTGACCAATGAAGACATGTGAATACTAGAGACCATTTTAGTGAGGGGTCAAGGAGGAGGCACCATTGACAGTAACAAGAAGGTCTAATCAAAGAAGTACAAAGCCAACCAGGAGAACGCGGAAGACAGGAGGCCAGAGTTTTATAACACAAAGGCTGTTAGTATCAAACACGGAAACAGTGTGAAATAGATTATAGTTTTTTAGAGAGATTTTTGCTACAGGGTGTGTGCGCTCAGCAGAGAGACAGAGAGATGGAAAGCAAGAAATGATCCCACGAGGGATGGCCAGGTCGCAATCCCTTCTCCTCTACCCTGCTCTCAGGATTCTGGACACACACATACACACGCCCAGTGTGAGTTTTAAGCCGCCAGGTCCAGGACTCAAACAGCAGTCAACTAGGTGGTAGTCCAGTGACATAAACATTACACGAGCTGCTGGTTCCAATATTGTATTTTGGGGGCTGTAGGGTGGCACAGTGGCAAAAGGTGACACTCTGTGAGGCTGACACACACAGGGAGGTTCTGGGGTTGAATCTGGAGACCTCCCTGAGCACAACAGCCACAAGCACCCACGATTCAGAGCCGGCTGGGTGGGCATGGCTGGCAGTGTCAAGACCCTCTTGGGGGGTGCCTGTTTATCTATCAGTGTGTCTCTCATTCTTCTCTCTTGCTAGTGGAAGAAATAAATAATATTTTTAAAAATAAGAGCGGATACTCAGCTGTGAATTTCATGATCTGGAGAGAATGAAATCTGACCCTAGTAATAACAAAGACGCTTTCTAGAAGTTAGTTGAAGGAAACAAGAAATCTTAGGATCAACAAAAAGAACAAAAAGAGACCCTGGGAAACGGTCCCAAAGGCTTCCTGGGGGTGGGCCTGGGGTAAGGAGGTGCAGGGACAGAGTGGACACTCAGGCAAATCGAGCACGGCCCACCATGTGAGGCGGGGTCACTGCCCTAACCGGAAGGGCGAACGCGAGCCTGAGCTACCTGTGCTGGTGGTACTCCCTAGCAGGGGGAGGTCAAAGTTCAGAACAGCAGGTTACCTTCCAGGGGCAACTGAGCCGGTGTAACCTTTGAGTGCTGGGAGCATGGCACAGCAATGAACTTACACCAAGCTGCCCCAAACTTACAAGAGAGAACGCACTCCCATGAGGGGGTGTGGTCATGCCACGATCCCCTCTCCTCCACTTCTCCATCTTGTTGGGATTTGGGGCACACACACACACACACACACACACACATACCTGACATGTTTCTCAAGCCTCCAAGGGCAGAACGCAAACCATAGTCAGCCATGTGGGATCCAATGCCCTCAGCTAGGCCACAGAACTGGCCCCAAAATATACCATCATAATGTAATTATAATTACCGTATAGAGCCAAGCCTTGGCCTCACCCTTGTCCCTGTTCACTGGGTTCCCCACTCTTGCACCTGACCTCTGCAGAAACCATTTGTGTTTCCTGTCTTTTCAGTGTTTCTGGACAGGGTTTCTTGAAGTGTAGAGTGCTGTGTAAGTAGTAGTCACCAGTATGGGTGAGTAGGGATGGATGGTGGGATCGTCTATCTGAGGCCCACGGCCCCAATGAAAACCTGCCTCACGATCACTGCTGTTCTTATTGCTCCCTCATTTCATTCATTTCTGCTTCAACCAATGTCTGTTAAGGCACGGGGCTAAGCGACAGCGTCCAGGAACTCCAAGACTGATGTGTGTATGGCTCTTTGGTGTTCACACCATCCGCATCCGCACTACCCCTCAGCCTCACGATGCTCGCTCCTGCCCAGGTATGAGCTGCCAATGGCAGTGGTCATGGACACGTTGGTATTTCCTACCGCGTACTGTGCACGAGGACATCCGGCAGGTGTTTGAACACACCCGCCACTGCGTGCTGCTCTTGGGTATGATGTCTCACTGGACGGAGGGGCAGCAGTCAGGCAACCTTGGGTCCTGCAGTCTTTCTCTCAGTCCTTGAGAACATCCAAGACTGCCTGAAGGCTCTCCATGCTCTCTACCAAGGCCCTGTGGTAGGTTCAGGCCTGGAAGATGCTTCACCTGGGCCATGGCTGGTAGGACTGAGAGAGAACAGGTCTCGAGGCTCTTGCATGGCGAGGAGAAATGATAGAGCAAGAAGATCAAAGGAAGGGAACTTAGTGTCCCTAACACAGGTAAAATTATCCACAGTCAGCCAACCACAGTAGCGCGGCGTGAAGCGCCATACTCTGTGATGCTGAAGCCATCTTAGACGGTCTCGGGTTCACGTCTCGGGACCTCTTTGTGCATGCCACATGTACGCATGATCCATGACTGGCTGAGGCTGGGGATGGATTGTGGTGTGAAGATCCTACTGCTCTGTGGGGGGTGATCCCCCCCTTTCTCTCTTGCAGAAGAAATAAATAAGCCTAAAAATGTCTAAGAAACTATCAAAGAGAAAAAAATTACTCCTGAGAAGGAAATGCTATCCATCCCCAACCTTCTGAAGCATGACTTGCATTGTGTCGGGGTGTGACATTCCAACGACTGCCCTAGACAAGCAAACCCCCCTCCTTTTTGATAAGATTTAGAAATTCTCCATCACTTTATAGCTTTCCATTTAAAAAAAAAAAAAGTCCTTTTTAAATGAATCGTTCTCAGGGTAAGGGCCAAACTAATCACACGCAGCAATCATTTCCTGCCTCTAGGGAGCCCTCTCTGGTCTCTCCTCATAGGACGCCTGACAGCCACTTCCTAAAAACGTCATCGTACAGGTTAATTCCCGGCAAGGTAGTCCTCTCCACTCCCTCCGCGTCCGTCAGTCTGGGATGTGCCTCCCTTCCCAGAGATCCTGGCCCTCCCGCCCCGGCCCCCAGCCCGGATCCGCCGTGGAAGAGATGATCACCGATAATGAAAGCCCGCGGCCTGCAGACACCGGAGCGCGGGAGCACAGAGGGGAGGCCGAGGAGGCGGCGGTCAGGAGCCATGTAATCAGAAGGGTTATCTAATGCTAGTTTCATTCTAATTGAGTCAGCGCCATATGTCAGCCTGCAATAACATCGCGAGCAGCATGCAACTGAATACATATTTAATTCACATAATGGGTACAGCAGTAGAAGTAATCAAGGCAGTTTGCCATAAGCCATAAAGAAATGTAGCTTGTTCCTATCAAGAAACATTTGGCACTTAGGGAGAGAACTGTATCACCAGCGAGAGGGGAGCCACGTTACCGCGAATGCCCCAGGGGGAGGGCGGCGTGGGTGTGGGGAGAGGCGGGAGAGGGGAGAGCGCGGAAAGGGGGGAAACGCCGGAGATGCCAGCCAGAGCGCCGATTCACGCAGGACGAAAATCAATGCAGGAATATTGTCAGTGGATCGTTGGCCATCTCAATATAATTAACAGTAATGGATTTATTGGCAGAAGCTTAATGATTTCACGTTAAATGTGCCCCAGAATTTCCTGTGCTGTCGTGAGTCCTTCTCATTCCCTTAGCCCAACCCACCTCTGGAGAAATGGATGTAGTTAAGGAGGGTTAAAAAAGATTTTTTTTTCCCCACATCTCTTCATCTGGATTGGCATGTGACAGAAACCTGCTCGCCCCTTCCCTTCATTTCCTCCCTCAAGGAGATGATTAATACGGCTGGGCAATGCTCATCAATATCTTTGGACAGATCAACTGGAGTTTTCATTAAACCCGTATTAATGTCCTGGATACACAGCTGTGGACAGGTTATTCTAAAAAAAAAAAGAAGAAGAAGAAGAAAGAAAGAAGGAAAAGGGGAAAAAAAGGCAAAAGAAAAAAAGAATGCAAAAGCAAAAGCCCTCCACCTTGGTTAACTATCTGGAATTAACAGGAAACCTGGCCCCTTCCCTCATTAGGGCTTCTTCCGCCAACATGTTTTGATGTATATTTCATGAGGATAAACAAACATTCATTTCACTTTGGGAAGGTGTTTGCTGTAATGTATTGTCAGCGTACCCAGCAATGAGGGGACATTAATTTCAATTCTGGTGTTTAAACACTTTGGCGAGTCCCAATTACTCATTCCCCAGCTCGATATCAAGAGGCCTGGAGGAAGGTCGCTGGCTCTCCATGGCTCTGGCATCCAGGGGGCTGCTCCATTCTCCAGGTGGGCCCTGCTCTTCTGAACTCAGGAGGACGGGAAGAAGCAAGACAGGCCTGGGACCCCATCCCCGAGTGGGACAGGGCTGCGCAGGGCCACTTCGGGGGCACCAGCCTGGCGTTACAGCAATTTTCATGAAATGCTGCATGCAAGCATGAGCTCAGGAAACCGAATCCTTTTGTTTTCTTGGCCAACGTCTGAGGGTACCAACCATTTCCTGGGGAAGAGTAAAGCCTTGAAAACTCCTGAAACAGGAGAC
>NW_006159530.1:3838110-3879451 GCF_000334495.1 Tupaia belangeri chinensis | reverse complement strand
GAAAATAAAGACAGGGTCCTATGTTATTAGGGCCATGTGTCATTGACAAACTCCTTAAACACAAGATGCACATGAGGTCATGGCCTTGGGAACTGGAGGGGCCATGGAGGTAATTTCTGGCCACTCTACTGCCCCTTAGAAGTGCATGGGGCAGGGTTAGTCAGGGGACATGGTAGTTAGAGAAGATGGATCCTGCATGGCCAACTGCACAGTTCAAGTCCTGGACCCGGTGGCTTGAAAAACATGCTGGATGTGTGTGCATGCACGTCTAAAATCCCAAGAGGAAAATGGAGGAGAAAGGTCATCTCCCTGGAGGGTGCTTTCTCACTATCCTTCTCTCTTTCACTTTCTCTCTGTGTGTCTGGTGAGCGCACACACTCTGTACCAAACTAAAAAGAAAGTTGAAAAGAAAGAAATACATGGGGCAGCCTTCAAGTTCTGCAAGGAATCAGGGATGAAGATGCTATATATATCATTGGGCAGTTGTGTGGTCGAGCTAGAGAACTAGACGAATTGTAGTGATCATCTGATTATAGGTCTATGTCTGATAGCATCTGCAACTTTACCTAGAAAGTTCTTCAGCAGGGTACCACACGAGTCTACCCGAACGGTAACTTCCAGCTAGTAAGGAGCTGTCCCCAGGCAGATGCACATATGCTCCAAAGATACAGTCCTGACCACAGTGGAGAAAATGAGCTGGTGGCGTGAGAGGCCCAGGCCTTGGAAAGGAAGAAGGGCAGGGGAGGCAGGCGACCCAGACACAGGCCTCTGCCACAAAGATCTGTCCCTGAAGAGCACCAAGGAGTCCCAAAGGGGAATAGCCCATGTCCATGGGGTATCATGGGGAAATCCTAACACACAGAGCCTCAAACAGGTACCCCCTCTGCAGGGAAGAACCGAGGCACCATGAAACCTAAAAAGCACAAAAACAATGAGAAGAAAGAGAAACTTAGCCGGTTTTTATCAAAGTCACTTTTTTTGCTTCCATTTATGTTGGAGGGCAAAATATGTGTTTGAAGGAGAGAGAAAGACATCCAGCAGGTGGCCACATTGCAGTCCCTTCTCCTTCACTCTTCTCTTGGGATTTTGGGCACACACGCCTGGTGAGATTTTCAAGGGGCATGGTCCAGGACTCTAACCATGGAGTCATGGAGTTGGCTGGCCACTAGGGATCCAGCGCCTAAACCTCCACACCACCTCCTGGCTCAAAAGGTACTTCTTTTTCAAGCAAGCTCCAAATCCAAAGTTTTTCCATAGAGGAGGGGACATTAAATACTTTGTAGAAAAATCGGAAACTGAACTTTAGCACAAAGGGAACATCTAAGGCCCTGTAAGACTAGCCCATATGGGACAGGGCCCTGTGGGCCCCCCAGAGACCTTCCTACAAACACAGGGCATGTGCGTGCCCATGGCCTGGAGCTACCCAGAGTCAGCTGGAGTGGCATCAAGGTCCTGCTGGGGGCGGGGCAGCAGTTGGCGTAATGGCTATGTCTCTGGACTCCCATGTAGTCGACCGTGGTTCAAATCCTGATCTGGTGGCTAACTCACACCAGGCGCATGTGTGTGCATGCCCAAGATCGAGAGAGGGGAATGGAGGAGAAGGAGCTGTGATGTGGCCATCACCCCTGGGGGACGATTTCTTGATTTCTGTCTCTCTGTCTTTCTCTCTTTCTGGTGAGAGCACGCGCCTTATAACAAAATAATCCCCCCCCCCAAAAAAAAAAAAGACCCTGCTGGGCTACAGCCCCTCTGTCTCTTTCTCTGTGTCCCTCTTGCTTGTGAAAGAAATAAATAAGATATTTTAAATTATTTTTAAAATATGGGGAACCAGCAGTTAGCGTAATGGCTATGTCGCTGGACTCCCACGTAGTCAACCGCGGTTTGCATCCCAGACCCGGTGGCTTAAAACTCATGCCGGGCACGTGTGCATGCATGCCCAAGATCCCGAGAGGAGAATGGAGGAGAAGGGATTGCGGCGTGGCCATCCCCCCTGGGGGGTGATTTCTCGCTTTCTGTCTCTATGTCTCTCTCTGTCTGTCTGGCAAGCACATGCGCCCTATAGCGAAAATCTCTCCAAAAAAAAATATATATATATATGTAGAGGTGCCCAGCAGATGGTGTAGCTGTTACATCACTGGAATCCCACCTGGCCAGCCATGGCTCGAGTCCTGGACCGGTGACCTAAAACTCACACTGGGCGTGTGTGCTCTTGCCCAAGATCCTGGAAGGAGACTGGAGAAGGGAGAAGAGATTTTGGCATGACCATCTCCCCAGGGGCTGATTTCTCGCTTTCCCTCTCACTATCTCTGTCTCTCTCTTCAGTGAGCACACGTGCCTGACAGCAAAAACCTCTAAAAGGAACGTATAAAAATAGAATTAAATTACAAGTTTATTTTGGTGCAAAGCTTTTTGAAATCTGTGTACTTTCCGGGGACTTTTTGAAGACTCCCCCCACCGGCCCCCTGCAAGTTCCTCAAGAAGGACTTGGAAGAAAGCGCCAGAAGCCCATGCTGGACACAGTTACCACGGGCTGTTCTGTCTCCCGCTGCCAATAAGATACACATCGCGCCTGGTTTGGGCTTCGTTCAGCTGTGTGCTGAGGATCCCTGTAGTCACGCAAGCTGGGCTGACACATGGCACACCCAGAACGAGTGGACCACTGGCTCCGCCTCGACACGCTATCACACCGGCTGACAGGCAGCAGTGCCCTACCCCGCCTCTCCACTGCCAAGTGCCACCCCGCATGGCTCCAGCCCGCCCGACACTTGCCGAGGCCCGTCTTACAGTGGTCCTGAGGAGCCTGAGCCAGCTCTGTGGCAGCCGTTCAGCCTGGTTGCTGTCACTTGTTGAACAAACTCACCTCCAGCGGCAAGGATAAGGGAAACGGTGGGCGCCTATAGGCCAGGGGGCCGTCGCCGCCTCTCCTAGACTCCTGTCTCGTCCCCAGGGTAACGACAGCCTGGTTAGTTGCCTACTCCCTGGTCCCACTGCTCTTTTCCACCTTCAGAAAACCTGAACTTCCTCCCAACCCTTCTGGGCAGCCAAGGAAAGTGTCTGTGCAGTTGTGCTTGCTGCAGTTGTTGCTGTTCTCAGCTCTCCGGGATGTCAGAAGGGCTGGGAAAGCGTCCCCAGAGCCACACTAGGTGTGAAGGACAGGTCTGGCGGCGACAGAGAAACCTGGTGAGATTTTTATCTCTGACAGAGTGGAGAGACTGAGAAATTGGCAAACAGCGGAGTGACATATCAAAAAGTCTATGTGTTGGGGGCCAGCAGAGGGCATGGTGATTAAGACGCTGGGCTCCCACATGGCTGACCATGGTTCAAGTCTCAGACCTGACGGTTTGTTTTCTCACTTTCTCTGTCTCTGTTTCTCTGTCTTTTTCTGGCAAGTGTGTGAGCCCTGTCTATAGCTAATTAAATAATAAATAATAAATCTTACGTTAAAAAAAAAAAAAAGCCTATCCTATGTGTTAGGGGCCAGTAGGTGGTGTGATGGCTAAGGCACTGGACACTCCCACATGGCTGACTGTGGTTCAAGTCCTGGCCCTGGCAGCTTAAAAATCACACAGAGTGTGTGTGTGTGTGTGTGTGTGTGTGCCCATGCCGTCAATTCCAGAAGGAAAGAGGAGGAGAAGGGATTGCAGCATGGTCATCCCCCCAGGGGGCTGACTTCTCGCTTTACCTCTGTCTCTCTCTCTCTGGCTCTCTGGAAAGCATACTCACCCTCTGGCAAAAACCTAAAGGAAAACAACAACCCTATACGTTGAATAGCAGACACTTACAGGCTCCAAGTGACCTAATACTCTGACCTGAAAAAACTAGATAGATAGACAGACAGACAGATGGACAGCGTCAGCATCGCAAATTATAGCATCATTTAGTGGGCACTACCGGGCGGTGTGCTCTGCACGTAATCTCTCATCGAATCCTTTCCACTTCCCTGTCCTGAAGGTGGCTCTTCCCTTGTAGAAGTGGAGGGGACGTTGGCCACACACTGACGCTGTCAGTCAACGTCTGAAGCAGGACTTCAGGTCTGGGCACCTCGTAAGCCAGGCTCTCTCCGGGTGCTAGGGCACTCTGCGATTCTCAGGGCTACGGGCACTGATGTCCCCCCCACAGAGCTGCAGAAGAGCCGTGCTCTGAGGGGCTTGCCAGCAGACCTTCACTCTCTCTGGAAGGAGGACAGCCTGTGCAGACAGAATGAGCTTGTGCAGAGAGGCTTTGGAGCCAGACAGCTCTCAGCTCCCGCCCAGCTTCCTCCCTCACTGACTGCATCACTCTAAAAAGTAACTGAAGTCTCAGTTTCCCATCTGAAAAAATGGGAACAACGCCTACGCTGCTAGAACTGTTGTAGTAACGGGGACGACCTTGATGAAATTCCCATCACTGTTGCTTACACAGAGTAGGTTTTCAATGAATAATTAATTGTCCTCTCATCTCCAGAACCCCCACCCCTTTGCAGGGGAGACAAAAACCCTTTCACATAATTCCATGACTCTGAGAGGTGGGAAAGAGGAAGGGGTGAGGCAAGGAATCTGGGTGAGGCAAGAGCCCGGCTGCAGGCACACACTGGCTGGATTTCCATTCCTTCCACCCCAGGAAGCATGAAGGTGCCCCTAATTTCTAGGTGAGCCCCTCCTGCCTGGAACATGGTGATAAGCTGTTGCTATGCTGTTTTGGAGGGCAAAAAGAACATTTTTAATGAAAACAGAACTAAAAATAACAATATTACTAATGCAGCGTTAGAAAAAGCCATTCGCATCTCCCAGGAATGGCCGTGCCAGCAGGAAGCCTGCAGATGTGGGCTGCAGGGACGTGCAGAGGGAGCTGGGAGATGCTGCTGGCGGTGTGGCATCTCTGGGCCTCTCTGAACACACAGGTAGAGCTGGAATTCCGGGTTCGGGCACTAGGTCCCAGTTGCGGTCATATCATGGAAGATTCTGTGTCCTTAAAAAGGTCATTCATTTCTCAGACTCTGCTTCCCAATCAGTAATTGGTTCTAGTAATTTATATCTCATTTCTAGGGTTCTGGTGAGCATTAAGTGAGATAATATTCCAACTAGTGAGTTTCCTTTTGACTTCTTACTAAAATTCTGCATGCAAAACTAAGTGGTTCTTACTCATAAAATGCTATATAAAGTTTAATTGCTGTTCTATTACGGAGATGAGTGCAGACAAAAGAGGAATATATTCTGTAAGTCTGTCTGACAAAGGGGTGCCATGAGCAAGCACGGTACCCCCAATATCTTGTCGTCATTGAAGGTGACACAGGTCTCTGGAAGGCCATAGGAAAAGCCCCCACGCCCTTTCTAAGTGATTTCTGGAAGCATGGGGTGTCAATTCTCTTTCTATATGTATTACCCCCAGGAAGTAACAACTACATACATCTCGATACTCAGAGTAAGGGCTCCGGGAATCTAGGACACCTGGAGAAATATCTAAACGCAGTCTTCTCAACCAGAGGCCTGGGGTCACATCGAGTCTTTATTTTCAGTGTGTGTCCATTAAGCCTTCTTAAAACTTTAAAGCACTTCTTAAACCTACTTCTCAAAATTTAAAGAAAGCAAGAAAGCACAGACTTCTCTTTTTTTTCCTCCCTCAATTTTTTAGAATTTGTAAAGCGTACGAGAGGTCAAGGAATCAAGGCAGCTCTGTGTGGCTGCAATGTTTCCATAAAGTATCAAGAAACAGAGAAAACACAATGATAATGCTAGCTGCCAGAGATCGGTGAGGCCCGTCTACACAGACGTCTGCAAGGTGCACACCGGGGCTTGAGAAGTCACGAGGATGTGCATAAGGCTGTTTTATCTAAGTCCAGCTGCTAGATATTCCCTACATAAATATCGGGAAAGAAATCTTAAGAATAATGATATTGTTTCAACAAGTTACTCATTTATTTCTTCTATGAGAAAAAGCAAAGGACAGACTGGAGGAAGCGGGCACCCCCAAGTGAGGTCCTCACGCCACGATCTACCCCCAGGCTTGGGCAGCCAGGATTCCAGGTCTGCACCCCCAGCACGCAGAGGGAGGCCCCAGGATGAAGACCAGGCCCTTCCCCATGTGGGTCCAGTAGCGTGACCAGCATACCACCGCCTGGCCCAGAAATTAATCTTAACGTGATTTTCTATTAATACTAAAAAAAAAAAAGGGTGTGCACAACCACCCCAGCACACGTACAGAACAGTTCATTTAACCATCAAGTCAGTTTCAGGACCAGGTTCAGCCTCCCTCACCTAGTGCGCGATGCCGGATCCACACTAAAAGTGTGTGTGCGTGTGTGTGCATGCGTGTGTGTGTGTCTTGGAAAGCAGGCAGTGGTCCCTTACATATTAACAAGGTGATACAGCAGGAAGAGTTGGACGGAATTCAGACTATGTAAACTTGAACCCCAGTTCTACCACCCACCTGTGTGATCCCTGTGGGGTGGGGAAGGCCATGCCGTGAACCCCGCCCACCCTGTCCGGGAGTCCGGATGATAGAGGAAACATCCAGGCCTAGTAGATGGGACGCAGGCCTCGGAATCTCAAGCCGCTTTCTACACGGTCAAGTCCTGGGTTTCCTCCTGCAGAAAACAGGGCTGTCTCTACTGCCTCAGGACACCGAGTGAGGTCAAAGGAGGCGACGCCTGATGTGAAATGCAGAAAGCTGTGCACACCTACAGGTGCTAATGCTACGGCTGAATCACGTGGTCTCACAGACGTCGGCCAGCAGCGCCTGCTAACTGATACATGTCAGCAACTTTGAGCTTGCTTATTTTTAAGAGAATTATTTTATTTTATCTTCTTCTTATTATTATTAATTTGACCAGAGAGAGACAGAGAGAGTGAGGGAAAATGAGAAAGCAAGCCACCAGGTCTGGGACTAGAACTATGGTCAGCCTTATGGGAGTCCAGCGCCTTAACCACTACACCACCTGCCAACCCCAACAACTTTGAGTTTGGTCATAGAATCATCACTCTTTTGAAAGGTTTTCTTTCCCTGCATGCTCCTCCTAAAGTCATGATGACTGAATTTTCCACATCAGGAAAAAACTCAGCCTGGTTCTGAGCAGTTCTGGCCTGTTGGAAAATAACGCAGAATGAATGAACTAGGCCCGGCACCTGTGAGAGCAGCTCTGCCCTGGAGGGGATCCAGCCTGCGGGAAGGAAAGTGTGAGGTGGGCCAGGGAAGAACACCCTTCCTCTAACTCAAGTTCTCTCCCAGGAGTGGACTCTGAGCCGTGTGGGCTCCGCAGGGGCAGCGGCCGGGCACTGGTGTCCCCAAGCACACTGGCCTGATGGCCCAGCCAACGATTCTGCTGCTTTTTAACAGGAGGAGAAAAATAACAGTAGATCCCGGTTCTCTGGAGGGCATGTGATCACTTCAGTTGTTCTAAGCTGAGAGTATCTGGTTCATAAAGTTGACGGGTGACAAAAACAGCAACTCTTAAATGACTAAAAGTCATCATTCCTAACATGAAAGTTCTTTGTGGTTAGAAGGCTCTTCTGTTTTGTTTACTGATGGATGCCAAGCACTGAGAACAGTACCTGCCTAGGAAATACTTATTCAACAGAAGGACGCACGGGCAGGTGGGTGACCAGGGGGAGGAAGAGGTCTCTACCCAGGACTCAAGAAGAGCTGTACTCAAGTAACACTTATGTCTAAATATCTGCACAGAAAGCGGGTGACTCAAAATCCAACTTACGCACCTATTCTGTCACCAGTTCAGAATAACCAGAAGAGGGCCTGTCTGGATTAGTGATGGATTAGAGAGTATGTTTTTAAAAAATAATAAAAGTATGGTTGTTTTATTCCATTACTTTCCATTGGATCTACAACACCCTTGGTAGAACACATCTGTTTTTTTTTTTTCTTTTCTTTTCTTTTCTCTCTTTTTTTTGGAGAGGTTTTTGCTATAGGGCGCATGCGCTCGCCAGACACAGACAGACAGAGAGAAAGAAAGTGAGAAATCTCCCCCAAGGGGGGATGGTCACACTGCAATCCCTTCTCCTCCATTCTCCTCTAGGGATCTTGGGCACGCACGCACACGCACCCAGCGTGAGTTTTAAGCCACTGGGTCCGAGACTCGAACCCATGGGAGTCCAGTGCCAGCCATTACGCTAATGGCTGGTCCCGAGCACATTTGTTTTAATACACCAAACGAGATGGGCAATTGTTATTTTGTTGCCATGGTAGGGAAATGATGTTTTAATAATTTTTAAAGTTTGTGCTATACAGCACACGTGCTCGCCAGAGAGATACAGTGGGAAAGAAAGTGAGAAATCCCCCCCAGAGTGATGGTCACACTCCAATCCCTTCTCTTGACTCTCCTCCTGGGATTTTGGGCATGATTTTCAAGCCACTAGGTCTGGGACTTGAACTGGGGGTAACCACGTAGAAATCCAGTGCCTTAACCACCATGCCATCTGCTGGCCCCAGGAAACGATGTTTTAAAAGGATATACTCGCACACTTGTATTGAGTATTTATATAATAGCAAAATACGTGAAGGTGCAATTTTGCTTGCTTCAGTTCTGAAGCATTCTCTCTAAAGTTTTCTTGATATTATCAATTTATTTAATATTGTTTGTTTCAATTTCTGGGTAAACATTTTTGCCAATCAAGACAAAGGCCAATGTGACCAAACACTGAGAACAGAAGCCAGTTGGGAGCGCAGCACTAACACAACTGCCCAACGTGGGAAAGGTTCTGAGCTCATGTCCGGAGACCTCCCTGACACGCCTGGCACATGCCCGTGCCCATGGCCCAGGTCACCAGGGTGGACCCAGCACAAAGAGCCGGGCATGGGGGGGCTGTTTCTTTGTCTTGTCTGTAGCTCTCTCATGAAAGACATAAACTTTAAAAAACACTGGAAACAGCAGCAATTTAAATCCAGGCATTTTTTTAGCCATCAATTTTATTTCCTATCTGTGTGCTGGTTTGGAGCAAAACCCAACAGGCTGCTGAGGGCGAGATTCTCTCCTCACAGGCCTCGAGGCTGACAACCTGCTGTGACTGTATTTGATCGGATCTGTCTCTAAGAGGCAGCTGCAGTTAATCCTCAAACTAAGAGCTGAAATCACCAGAAGTCAAACAATTTATTTTAAATCCCTAATTATTCAACTCCTTCCTCATTTATTTACTTTCTAGTGTTTGCTTTCTGTGATGAAAAATATGTTTGTGTTTATGTGTATATATGTATAATGTATATGTGTTTATGTATGTATACTGTATGCACATGCGCACACACACACATTTCACCTTCTATTTTTTTTTTTTTGAGAAGTTTTTGCTATAGGATGTGTGCACTTGCCAGAAAGACAGAGAGAAAAGCGAGAAATCACCCTCCGGGGGAATGGCCACACCGCAATCCCTTCTCCTCCATTGTCCTCTCAGGATCTTGGGCACGCACGCACACACGCCCAGTGTGAGTTTAAGCCACTGGGTCCTGGACTTGAACTGCAGTTGACTACATAGGAGTCCAGCGACATAGCCATTACACTAGCTGTTGGTCCCTCATGTCCTATTATCTAAGCACAAAGAAAAAGAAGACAACCTTCTGGGGCTGGCAGGTGGTATGGTGGTTAGGACTGGACTTCCACATGGCTGAGCATGGTTCGAGTCCCAGACCTGATGACTTGCTTTCTCACTTTTCCTCTCTCTCTGGTGTGTGTATATGCCCTATAGCACATTAAAAGTAATAGTGAAAAATACAATTAAATAAATAATTCTTTAAAAAAAAAAAAAGGAGAGGAAGACAATCTTTCTTCTCGCTAATCTGTGAGTTATAATTCATATTCCAAAGAAAAGGATTAAATAAAAAATACCAGCCTCACAAATAGTAAGTGCTCTATAAATGTCTATAAAATGAAAAAATCAAGAATAAAAAAAAAAACATGAAGAATAAAGAAAGCAATGCCCAGAAAGACAAGGAATTGGGAGTGTTCCGACTAGGGAAGAGAGGACCAAACAGTTAAAAATAACCCTCTCCAAATCTGTGAACAGCCTTGGTGCAGGACAGCAACGGACGTTCTCTGGGCTGGGTGCAAAGGGAGGTCTCCGAAAGATGGGACTTCACTCAGGCAGTCCAATTTATCCCGAGAAAAACCAGGCTGTTTGATACATTGAACGGCTTCACAGCTTTTATGTTAAATGGCAATGATGGCGAAGTTTCCTTTAAGACAGAAAAACATATAACTCTGGGATCCTCTTCCCTCGTTCCGGAAGTATTTAGACACTACCTGGGTAGAGTCATTATACTGGTAGGTCTACTGAGTGGAATTTTACACTTGGATCCCTTAGGAATCTTAACTGGAAAATGGTAAGTGTCCTCCCTTTCAGATACCCCAAAACAAGGTCCTGAGCTTTGATTTTAAAAAAAGTTAAAAGTCAAAGATTTGCCTTATGATCTTCTAGAACACACTTTTGAATTTATTGGCCCCATCTGTCAGGAAACAGACTTCTCTGCTGTCATTAAACCATGGAGGTCCGGCCTACCGACAATGTGCAAGGGGTCTTCAAAACGTTCAGGGAAAGTGTGTATTTTGAAAAATCTGTGCAGAGATTTCAAAAAGTTCCTGCATAGAAATAACTTTATACTTTGACTCCATTTTTGCATGAACTCTGCGTCCACTCGTGTAGGCAGAGGCCAGGTTCCACATGGGATACCTGACATGTCCCTTCTACTTTACACTCTCACAAGGAGAGAAGCCTTCATCACCCTCACACGCCCCCAGGATTTCCAGATACCCTTTGTCGGACTAAGACAAGACCAGTGGGCTTCAAAAATAAACAAACAAACAAACAAACAAACAAAAACAAACTAAAAACCACAGACCAACAGGACCGGACCGTGACCCAGAGCTGGCTGAGGCTGGGAGGGGGTGGGTCAGAGCATGAAGACCCCGATGTCAGGAACCAGTAGTTACCGTAATGGCTATGTCGCTGGACTCCCACGTAGTTGACCGCGGTTTGCGTCCTGGACCCGGTGGCTTAAAACTCACGCTGGGCACATGTGCGTGTGTGCCCAAGATCCCGAGAGGAGAATGGAGGAGAAGGGATTGCGGCGTGAACATCCCCCTGGGGGGTGATTTCTCGCTTTCTGTCTCTATGTCTCTCTCTGTCTGTCTGGCGAGCGCACGTGCCCTATAGCGAAAACCTCTCCAAAAAAAAAGACCCCGATGTTGCTGTCTGTCTCACTGTCTCCCACCTATGAAAGAAATAAACATTAAAAATAAACAAACCCAGTAGAAGCTTGCAGTCCAAACATAAATTGGTGAACACCTTCCCACCACTTCATTTCAAAGCTTCGGATTGCTCTCTCTCTCTCTCTTTCTCTCTCTCGGTTTTTGCTATAGGGCACGTGTGCTTGGCAAAAAGACAAGAGAAACAGAAAGACAGAAAGCGAGACATCACATCTCAGTGTGGACGGCCACGCTGCAATCCCTTCTCTTCCATTTCCCTCTCGGGATCTCGGACCCGCACACACATGCGCCCGGCGTGAGTCTAAGTGGCCCAGTCCGGGAATCAGGCTGTGGTCGACTACGTAGGAGTCCAGCAACATAATCACTACGCCATCTGCTGGTATCGCCAACTCTTTTTAAAGTTCAGTTTGTTTATTTCTTTCACGAGAAAAACACACACACACAGAGGGGAGGGGAGAAAGAGAGACAAAAAGGAAGAAAGACAGAAACAGAAAGAGACAGAGACAAAGAGACAGGCACACCCAAGAGGGTCTTCTTGCCTCCATCCACCCCAGCCTCAGCCAGCCAGGTTTACAGGCACACTGCACTCAGCCTGCTCAGGGGGTCCTGGGACACCCATACCCTCCCACATGGGCCGGCACGGCGGTGTGGCCTTACTGCCATACCACTGGCTGTCCCAGATCTGCCCTTGTTAAGACGAGAGACCAGGGGAGATCACTGTACTAAGAATCTGCTTTAGGAGGGCGTTAGAAAGATCAAGTGGGAACAGAAACATCGAGGAAACCTGGAAGTGTGCTTCCCAGGAGGAGTGTGACTGTTTTCTGGATAAATGCAGAAAACAATTGCAAAACATAATATTACATTTTTGTCTTTTAATTACTTAAGACGATACTAAATGAATACAACCTGATTTGCTTTCTCGTGGACAATATGAAGTCTCCATATATCCATGACCTTGAATTTCTGTTTGTTGTCGACAATCTGATGAGCCTAGACCGAACTTCATAGATGAAAGGGGAGAACGGTGCTGTGCACTGGGCCTACTGGTGGCCGGCAGGAGCACGGAGCTCTGCGAGGTTGCCCACATGAGGAGGTTCCAGGTTCACATCCAGACACCTCCCTGAGCTCGCCAGGCACATGCGTGCCCATGACCAGGGGCTGGCTGAAGCTGCAGGTGGGGATCACAGCAGTGGAACCCTATGGAGGGTACACCTCTCTCTCTCAGGAGGGGAACAATGCACAGATTCAGGCTGCACCTCCTCACCTGTTTTCACAGCAGCCTTCCCACTGCATCACCCCTCTCCCACTAGGTCCCGTCCTGGCAGTCCCTGTCCCTGTCTGCCTCTCCAGTGCCCACAGCGGCAAACCGTCTCGTTAAATGAGTTCATCCCTCCAGTGTGCAAACACACACACGGAGCGTGCAAACAGAGGCCGGTTGCTTTCCTCCACCTCCCCACCATCTTCTCCTGCCAGGGATCATTCATCGGCTGAATAAAAAGGCACCTTCCTGCTAGCTCAGCCTGGGAAACAATGATTTAATGTGCCTAATTAAGAGTTGAACACCTAGGTAACCTTTAGGGGAAGGGCGAGCAGTAGGAGGGAAACCCACGGATGGTTTTTATATTTATCAGCATGCCCATTTCTCAAAACGCGAGTCGGGATACGAGAAGATCGGGCTGGATTTGAAGTTCGTTTTTCTCACCACTTACGTGATTTCTTTGCAGTCTCTGATAAATCTAACTTAAAGCGACCTTCGAATTCTTTCTCCTCCTACCTCAGACAGGTCTCCCCTGGAACTTGGAATGCACCTGATTAACAGAGGAGGGAAAACGCCCTGATTGGTTCTCAGAGGGGAAACGCTGTCTCCACAGCTGCCCTGCAGACCAGGAACGACAGAAGAGCTCATGGAGGGGCTTCCTAGCACCGTGTCGGTGGTGGCAAACACTCGGACACCAAATCCACACGGATGCATCTTCTTCCTTGACAAAGTCATTTTGCTGGGATAACTATTAGGATGTAGATATTGATATATACGGTAAAAACCAGTAGATCCCAAAACACAGCTTGAAGCCTCGCAGCAACAGCTTCCCCCTGGAAGGCTGTGGCAGCCTGGTGACTGGTGCCCGAGATTTCCGTCACGGCCCCGGTTCCCAGCTCATGTTCTAGGCCGGTCACGTGAGGAGGGCCAACAGCTTTGCTCATCAAAAATGCAATTTCCCACACACGGAGGGCAATAGCACAAAACTATTTTCTTTCATTGCCAAATGAATTGTGTTTGGTAATCTGAAAGCGCCATAAATTACAGAGACACAGACACAAGAAGGATTATGCCTTTTATGCGGCTGGGATGCCCAGAGAGCACAGTGTGCAGATACAGCCGGGGCCAGGAGAATGAAAGCAGGTCTCGCAGACAAGTTCGTGCTGACGCCCGGCTTTGCCTCTCCGAGGGCGGCGTGTCCCACCAGAGGATTCCCGCGCCCTGTGCAAACAGATGAATGTGTGGGCAGAGATGCTGTCACCCAGTCGCGCCTTTCACCGTCAGCTCTCCGCTGAAGAACCCACAATGCTTCCCCACTACCCGCCATGTCAAGCCTACAATGCTGCCTTCAATGCAAGGTGCCATGTTGAATTGGAAAGTGCTTGGCTTTAGACAGGCCTAGGCGTGGGCGGGGTCATAAACACTCTCTGTAAAATGGAGCTAATCATATTAAATGGACAGAAGCTTGGGGGAATTAAATGACAAAATACATGTGAACTCCCTACCATAAGTCCCCTCCCTCTCCACAATCCAATCCTCCTTGCCCTGTCCAACTCCTTTACTGCCCCACCCAAACCCTGCTTGCCAGGCCAATCTGGTCACTGTCGCCTTCTCCACTCTTGACCTCCTGAGCCCCCACACCACCACACACCAGGACTTCTATGTACCTGTCCCTGCCCCATTTCCTCACCCCACCCCCACGTCCTCTCCACGCAGCCAACCTGAGTTATCAGGAACCCTGAACCGGAATTCCGAAATAGCATCGTAATCCATGCTACCCGATTAGCACCCTCTTAGAACATTACCATCTACAGTTTATGGATCTGAGTCTTTTCTTGCAAAATATTGGAAACTCCCCCAATGCAGAGATCAATTCTTCTTCTTTTTTTTTTTTTTTAAGAGAGATTTTTGTTATAGATCTCATGAGTTTGTTGGAGAGACAGAGATAAAAAGTAAGAAGTCATCCCCCAGGGAGTGACGGCCACGCTGCAATACCTTCTCCTCCATTTTCTTCTTGGGATTTTGGGCACACATGCGCCCAGCGTGAGTTTCAAGCCACCAGGTCCAGGACTCAAACCACCATCAACCACATGAGAGTCCAGCACCTTAACCACTATGCCACCTGCTGGCCCCAGAGATCAACTCTTACACTTTGCGTGTAGTCCCCATAGCACCTTTAAAACTGTTGAGTAGTGAAAACAACAGGCATAATTCTTCTTGTGTCTGTATTTCTGTAATTTATGACGCTTTCAGATTACTGAACACAATTCATTTGGCAAAGAAAGAAAATTGTTTTGTGCTATTGCCCTTGAAAACCATAAGGCAGTATATGAGAGGTCTTCAAAGAGTTCTTCAAAATGCACATTATGAAAAAAATGATGCATGAGTTTCAACTTTTTTTTTTTTTTTTTTTACCAAAGTACACTTGAAACTTTAACTCCATTTTTCCAAGAACGTTTGGAAGTTCCCTTACATATGCATGGAAGGTAATCACATTTGTCTCAAGGACTTGGCTGTAAGTCATAAGGAGACCTTAGCATTACCTACCAGTTGGGAAAAGAGTGGAAACTTGGCCATGACTCCATGTGGTGTGTCCACATGGCTGTGATAGTGACCCGCCAAGTCTGACACAAAAGTCTTCTACGAAAATAAAAACTCAAGTGGTCATTGTTTTTGAGTAGAGCAGACCGTGGGAGGCAGGACGGGCATGTGAAGGCAGATTTCAGCCGGTCCCTAGCTAAAAGGTCAGGGTTTCGCTTTGGGAAAAGGATCTCTTGGCAGCTATGGGGTGAATGTGTCTGGACCCTGAAGAAAACAACAGTGATGACAACATGCGTTGAGCAGGCCAGTTCAGTAACTCAACATCATTTAGCTAGCATGCTGGGGGCCAGGCTGTGAACCAGGCACTCTCACTCCCAAGGCTGTCCTAGCGTTCACTTCAGTATACTCAACCTCCAGACCTGCTGTCTGGGCCAGAAAAGTCCTCGACCATCAGCTCTGCGCCGATGGCAGCCATGCTGCAGGACCTGGGATTCGTGCAGCCTCCTGTCCTTGGAAACCACCTTGCTTCAGCCTGGTGTCCTGGTTTCACGGCACACACTACCCTGCCTCTTGGTGTGACACTCCGGCCTGCCTGGATTTCATTTTCACTTCGTCCTTTGACTTCCTTTCAGTTGCACTGTCTATTGGTCTGGAACCAGCCCTACTCCACTACTGCAAAAATCTGGTACCTCAAAGGGTCTGCTTGTTCAGGAGAGGGTCTGAAAACAGAGAAGGAATTGAAGGTAGAGATGTCCAAGCACTCAGGCTGGGCCAACATGGCCTGAATTACCCCAAGGAAACTTTGAGACTGACCTGTGACAACATGAAGGATGCAAAACCCCACCTTTCCCTTCCTTTCCCCACAGTGCACGAGCTGCCTCAGGCCTGTCAAGCACTGGGGAGGGGACAGAGTCTGCACATGGCACAGTTTACACCAAACGCGGACAGCACAACCCTGACAGCGGGCATGATGCGCGGAGAGGCACGGTGAGGAGAGGCTGAAAGATCATGGGACCCCAAATGCAGGAGCACTGGGAGAGCAGGCCCATGGATCACAGGAAATCCGAAACCTAGTCTGATGGAATGCGGAAACCTCCAGTCCCATCCACACCAGGGTTCCCTTAAACATTCTCATCTTAGCTGATGCAATGGGCTAGAGCGCCAGAACTGTGGCCATGCCTCAGTATCCGCTGGGTCTGGGTCTCAGTGCGGGTGTGTTCATGATGACACAAGGGGGACCTAGTGAAAGGATCTTATAGCCACAAGGGCACACCACGAACGAGAAAGCCAGTGCTCGCTTTGGCAGCACTTACAGTGGAGCTGGACAAAGGAGATTCGCAGGGCCCCGTGTGAAGAATGGGAGCAAGACAAAGGAGATTCGCAGGGCCCCGTGTGAAGATGACACCCATGTTCACAAAGCAGTCCCTAATGTTTCCAGTTCCCAGTCAATGGCTCATGTCAATAATACATTGATTGTAAATCTGAATGCTATGAAGCATGCATTAAAAATAATGTATAATTTTGGGGGGAACCAGCAGTTAGCGTAATGGCTATGTCACTGGACTCCCTCGTAGTCGACCGCGGTTCGCGGCCCGGACCCAGTGGCTTGAAACTCACGGCGGGCACGTGTGCGTGTGTGCCCAAGATCCCGAGAGGAGAATGGAGGAGAAGGGATTGCGGCGTGACCATACCCCCTGGGGGGTGATTTCTCGCTTTCTGTCTCTATGTCTCTCTCTGTCTGGCGAGTGCACGTGCCCTATAGCGAAAATCTCTCAAAAAAAAAATAATAATGTATAATCTTTTTGTCAAAAAGAAAAAGAAAGCAAGAGGAAGCCAGTCAAGTACATGGATCTTGGGGCTGGCAGGTGGCATGGTGGTTAGCAGCCATGGACTCCCACATGGCTGACCATGGTTTGAGTGTCAGACTTGGAGGCTTTCTCTCTCTCTGTCTCTCTCTTCCTTCCACTCTCTGTCCCTCTCACTCACTCTAGCCCTCTCTGGTCAAATTAAAAATAAATAAAGATAAATAAAGTGATCATTAAAAAAAAATTAAAAAGTGCATGGACCTCTCCTCACGGTGGGCAGGCAGGAGGTGGGTGTCAGAGCAGCTCCCTCTGCCCGTCCAGTCAGCCAGCTCCAGTTCTGACCTGAGCACGCTGGGCATGCAGGGGGTGGCTGGAGCAGGCAGCATGAGGGTTATTACGAGTACTTCTGAAATGAGTGTTAAAGGTAAAAGGAAGAAAGCTTCCATTCTCTTCCATGACAAGGATTTGACGATAGACATAGAAAAGGCTTAGAAGAGAATCCTTATTTTTCTTTCATTTTTATGGATGGCATGGCTGTACATTTTTGTTTGTTTGTTTGCCTGCCACAGTGCAAGTATGCCCAAGAGAGAAAGACAGAGAGAGGGAGAGGAGATGCGAGAAATCACGCCCTGAGGGGATGGTCACACCTTTCCTCCACTCTCCTCTCAGGGTTTTGGGCATGCACCCAGACATGCCAAGTGTGATTTTTAAGCCACCAGGTCTGGGACTTGAACCACAGAGTCAGTCATACGGGAGTCCAGCCTCTTAACCTCCATGCTACCTGCTGGCCCTACTTTTTTTTTTTTAATCAAAATCCCCAGGGATGAGAACTCATGACATCTATCACTTCAGCACCAAGAAATGAAGATTGCATTGCTGTCCCACTCTGCCATGTGCCCTCTGTGTGACATGACACGAGCCATCCCAGACTTCTGAACCTCAGTTTCCTCATCTTAGAGGAGGGTGACTCGCCATTCCCTTGCCAGTCTCCCAGGATTATTTCAAGGTGAAATAGCAAGATAGATAAGAAAGGGTTTGGTAAACCGTAAAGTGCCATGCCAAAGGAAAGGGTTTTTCCACGGGCACTCCATCAAGTTTCACAACCCTTTTGTGTGGGTGGGCCTGAAATGTTTTTTCTCCTGACCAACCACCTAATAAATATCACCTTTTATCTCCATTGGACCAGGGCTAGTGACCTCCAGGATCAATCGAGTTCAGACTTTGAAGTGTTTCTTCATTTTCTCCAGTTTGTTAAGAGTAGATAGTTTCGCTTCCCTGAAGCTAGGGCACGCTGGGTGGTTTCTAAATTCTGGCAGCATCTGTAAAAATTTCTGCCTATTTAGTTGGCATCAAATTCCTAATGGTACTTAGTGGTTCAGAATTAATTTCTCCACCACAGAATTATCTGGGACATTCCATGACCATTTATAGTTTTCTCTGGACTCTGAGCTTTCGCTCCAATTCCCGAGGATGTATTTCTAACTGGAAAATAGGTTTTGGTGGCAATGACCAAAAAGCAGGTCCAAGCGTACAACTTAGCAAAGCAACAGTGACCCTGTCACAGCAGAGAACAAGCCAAAGAATCAACTAGAACTGTACCGAAAACACCAAGAAGGGCCAACCAGTGGCGTGGTGACTGGAGTGGCTGGATCCCACATGGCTGACTGCATAGTTCAAGTCCCAGACCCAGCAGCTTGGAAAACACACTAGGAGTATGTGTATGTGTGCCCAAAATCCTGAAAGGAAAAATGGAGGAGAAGGGATTGTGGCACGGCCATCTGCCCTGGAGGGGTGCTTTCTCACTTTCTCTCTCTCTCTCACTCTCTGTCTCTCTCTCTGGAGAATGCACCTTCAAGCACATTTTAAAAAGAGAAGAACATGAGGGTTGACCCTATGGCAGAGTAGTTGAGGGACTTAGATCCCACATGGCTAGCCATGCCGTTTGAACCCTGGCCCTGACCGTCTGATAAACACTCAGGCGCATGCATATGTATACCCAGAATCCTGGCAGGAGAAAGGATTGCAGTGCAGCCACGCCCCATTGGGGGTGCTTTCTTCCTCTCTCACTCTCTCTCTGCCTCTCTCTGGCAAGCACACATGCCCTCCAGAGAACTAAAATTAAAGCTGAAATGAGAGGGGTCAGCAGGTAGCGTGGCGGTTAAGGTGCTGGACTCCCACATGGTCAACTGCAGTCCTGGACCTGGCGGCTTGCTTTCTCACTTTCTCTCTCTCTGGTCAAACTACGTAATAATAGTAATAATAACATATAAAATAAATCATTCTTTTTTAAAAAACAGAAACAAAAAGAACCACACGGATGCTGGGGCTCTTTGGTGCAGCCGCCAGTGCCTGCTTCCTCCCTGTCTGTGTGTGCGTCATGACCCCCATAAACACCCCTGATTCATGAAAGCAGTAAATAAGGGAAAAAACGTTTCCTTATGGGGCCAGCAGGTGGCAGGGTGGTTAAGGTACTGAACTTCCACATGGTCAACCGAGGCTCAAGCCCAGACCTAACAGTTTGAAAAACACTGGGGCATGTGTGTACCCATCTGAAGAGGAGAATGGAGGAGAAGGGATTGCAGCTCGGCCACCCTCTCTGGAAGGTGACTTCTCACTTTCCCGCTCTCTGTCTCATCTGTCCCTTTCCGGCAAGCACATGTGCCCTATAGCAAAAACCTTTTTAAAAATTCATTTATTTATTTCTTGCACGAAAGAGAGAGACAACATCCCCACCAGGGTCTTAGCACTGAGATCTACCCCAGCCTCAGCCAGTCCAGGTCTTGGGCACCAGGGCACACCCAGTATGCAGGGACCAATCAGGACACCAGCCAAGGGCCTTCACAGGGAGTCCAGACAGAGCCCTGTGCCAGCTTCGCGTCTTGGCCACACAAGGAAACAACGTCCTCTGCTGTGGAATTGGGAAGGCCCAGCCATAATGAATCTGAGGAGCTGGGGCATGGTGTTCCCCAGTGACTGACGGCTAGAGGACGAGGATCTGGTGACAGGCCATGGCGATGAAGGCTCCAGGAGACGGAGAAGACAGCTGTCACTGAAACGGCACGTGCGTTCGTCTGAGGTCACTCCATGTCTAGGCCCCAGGTTCCCAGTACGTAAAGCACCGACAGCTATTCACAGTCCGCTCTGTAGGGCCCTGAGTGAGTCACGTGTCCACTCCCCACTGCCCTGGTGCCTTTGTAGAGAGGACAGGAGGCCAGGCAAACCTCCAGGCTGGCGCTCTGCCCCCTGGTGGCTGGGCGCGGCATGTGCTGACAGCTCAGAGCCAAACCACAAGGCCTTGAAAGCTAGCAAGTCTAGGATTAAAAATGATGTTTTCTTTACAGAATGTACGGTGTCAAAATATAAGCAGGTTCCTAGGACTTCAGTGTTCTAAAGCAAATTTAAAATGTCAGCAACTTTCCAAATGAAAAAAGTAATGCCAGAAAGGAGGGGCTGGCCACAGTAGGGACCAGTGAAGGCCCTTGAAGCTTGGATTCACCTGGAAAGTGGCACCAACCTGGGGAGACATCAAGTTCTGGGCGCTCGCTCAGATCTTTTGGGGATCACAGTGATGGCTTCTTTTCAGGGACTGACCTTCCAAGAAAAGCCCTAAACTCCACTGCACTTCCCCCCCCCCCCATCAACCTTAATATAAACTATGTCGGGGCCAGCAGGTGGCATGGTGGTTAAGGTGCTGGACTCCCATATGGCCAACGGTGTTGAGTCCCAGACCTGGTGGGTTGAAAATTATGCGAGGTGTGTGTGTGAATGTGTGCCCAAAATCCCAGGAAGAGAAGGGATTTGTGGTGCGGCCACCCTGGGGGTGGGGGGTGTGGGTGGTTTCTTACTTTCACCTCTCACTGTTACTCTCCAGTGAGTGCATGTGCCCTATGGCAAAAACCTTTTAAAAAAAAAGTGGGACCAGCAGTTAGCATAATGGCTATGTCACAGAACTCCCATGTAGCTGACCACGGTTCGAGTCCCAGACACGGTGGCTTAAACTCACGGCAGGTGCATGTGCGTGCGTGCCCAAGATCCCAAGAGGAGAATGGAGGAGAAGGGATTGCAGTGTAGTCATCCCCCCAGGGGGTAATTTCTCACTTTCTATCTCTCTGTCTCTCTCTCTGTATTTCTGGTGAGCACATTCACCCTATAGCAAAATCCTTTAAAAAAAAAAAAAGTCATATTGTAGAATGATTTTCACAGTGTTCACATTCTGTGCATTTGCTAGGGCCCAAATAGGTTTGCTACAGTTCCTCGAAGGACCCTACGTAAAAACTCAGAATTGCATTATACACACGCACTCCCACACTGCATGAGCTCAGGACTTTGGTCTCACACTTCCGGCTGCCTACAACTGTGGCTTTTAGGTAGAGAGGGAAATTAGGCAGGCAATAAGAGAAAACAGAAAGAAAGGAAAAAACATTTTAGGCCGTCTTTGAAGTGGCTGCACATTTACCAGATGAGCTCTGAGAGGACACGCTTGGGAGAGTCCGAAAGTCAAAGACGATGTGAGCCGGGACGCTCCCCAAATCAGAACGGAAGCGGTGACCTCTGCGTTTGCACGTACGCACGCATCTGTGCGCTCGGGGGACGGCGCCGCGCACGCTCGTGTGATAAGCAGACATATTTCATGGAGGCGAGGCAAATGTCTTTTTATAAATACAATCTCGCAGGCGTAAGAATGCGGAGCAGCGGCAGCTTAGGAAGAACAGGGAGAAAATCCTATGGAAATCATTAATACTCCGAGAACCTCTAAGATCCAACCTGAATACAGACACTTAAGCTCTCGGCTTTGCCATTAAAGCTGGGGCCTAAATTATTGATCTCTTGCCTTTATCAGCATAACAGTCACGTCCCAGGATCGAGATCTAAGTACACTGCAGTCCCTCTGCTGCAGCCACTGAAATAATTAGGAGAAATTCTCATTAAAGGAGAGTGAAAGGTTCAGAGAGAGGCAGAGTGGAGGGGCCGGGAGGGTGTTTAATGTCTTCCGCGAGGTCAAGAGATGACTGGGATCAAATCTCCGAGCGGCGCCCACCGATGGCAGTGTATCACAGGGGGGAGCACCAACAGTACACACTCACGGAGGCCCTCTCGGGCGTGTCTACACCCACGAGTGTCGGTGCAGACGCAGCTGTGCCATGGAGAGACCGCTCTCCTGCTGTTCCAACAGGAAACGCAAAGCGCGGACTTGGGGTGTCAGAGTGTGAATTAAAGAAGGCAGAAAAGGAAAGAAAGGAAAACCGGAGTAAGAGAAATGCATGAAAAATAAATAAAAAGAAACAAATTAATAATGGAACATCCACTGTGGACTCGCTTCAGTTTAATTTATTCGTTCTTTGAAAGTACGATGGGTCTGGGGAAGAACGGAGAGGTGAAGGCTCCGGGCCGGCGAGCACTGTCTGATGAGCTCCCAGAGGGGCTGGCAGAGCTCCCAGGAAAACGGATACCCCTGATGCAGACACCCACACGCAGAGCTGGGCCCCAGGGGCAGAGTGACTTCGTATTGATCCGAATGCAGATTTAACCAGCTTCGCTCACCCTCCCCCACCGCTGAAAAAAAAGGCACTAGCCTTTCACGCGTGTTCCCAGAAACGGCCCAGACTTATGGGAGACAGCAGAGGACAGGGAGCAGCCTTTCAGAAACGGCGCTGGGGCGGAGGGGGAAAGGGTTACGACAGGGGAGATTAGAGATGAAACAAGCGGTGAAACAGGGAAGGGAGAGGGCAGGAGGAATAGAGGCCCCTGGCTAGCTCCAGGCAGGCACCGGGGCTGGCTGGCAGGCACGTGCCCGCGCACGCTCAAAGTTTGCCCATATTTAATGTCGACGCGCAGTCATTTAAAAGAAGAATTCCATCTCACACAGCTAATCAGAATTGTTAGAGAGACCATTACCACAAACACAGGGAACATCTGAAATTGATTATTTTTACTTCATTTCGTTAATGAAATCCTCCAGCGACCAAAAACTAGCACTGGACGAATTTCTACATAACGAAAAGAAGGGAGAGTGGGGGAGAAAAGCAAGAGCAACTTCCCTGGCTTTAGGAAAAAAAAAAAAGTTGGCCTCTTTGGACTTTACAACAATCGGCCATTTCCCAGACCTTAATGTTTAGTTTTCTTTTTAGAAAGTTCATTCTCACTCTTCCATATAGGGAAACTCTTCCATATCTTTGGTTGGCTGTGTCCTGATTTCTGTCTGTTGCAGTTTGTAGGCCATCAATGTTGCTCAATAAATGTTCATTAATTAAACACCCACAGGGTTTCTTGGTCTGTACCAAGCTCTGTATACTCTATGGTCAAGTTCAACTTTGATCAGATTAGTGCTGAGGGCTATGGAACAGATAGCAAAGAGAAAAAAAGAGTTAACAGGAGGTATGGAGAAAAAAAGAATTGACAGAAGATAAAGAAGAAGAAAGGAGGGAAAGAAAAAGAGAGCTATCTTTGTACTTGAAAATATACATCTATTTATTCTGTGAGTTCTGTCAGCGTGGAATAATTGAGCCCAGCCGAGATCTGTCCCCAGCATTTTGTACGAGTGGGGATATTAGCATGGCCCTCACATCCCGTAAGGAGCACCACATCATTAAATGTCTTGGGCTGGTGCATCGGGAAGAGAAATGCGGGATGTCACCGGCTGATAGGGAAGAAGGCTTGATGTTATTTATTAGGGAACACTTACCAGAAACTGCATTTTCTCCATTTGCATTAGATACGGCGCCGCAGCCTTTGCAAGGTGCACACAGGCACATGGACACACGCAGAAGGAGAAGGCGCCTCTGTCCCCCCCACACACACCCCCAGCGAACGCTTTGTTCGCTGTCCCCTCGATCTCCACGCCGTCCGGGCCTCGGTTTACATGACGCCTTGTCTGACCACCTTTCTCTCCCTCTCCGCTGTTCTCACTACGCCATTCTTCTGCCTGGGAGACACTCTGCGGCTCTAACAGCCCCCTGCTCTCTCAGGGTCTAGTCTCAATGCATTCGGCTTCAAATGCCCTCTTGCTGGTTCTCCATCCTTCCTTTCAAGCCTGACCTTCCTGCGAGCCCCTGGGTCAGCTGCCTATTGAGATGTCAGGAAGCCGACAAGGAAAGGCCAGCCTGTGGGGCCTATAGGTGGACTCCCCCTAAGTCCACGACTTACAGGAGCTGCACTGGGCGGAGGAGAGGGGCCTGAGCTGACATCCATATTTTTTAATGAGAGGAAGGGGAGCAGTGAGGTAAGGCTTCCAGTGGAAGTGCTGAAATTTCCCACCGGGGGATGCTCCTGGAAAGGGATTGCATGTGGAAGCATAATTGCTAAACCCTTGGCCCCCAGGTTCTTCCCCAGCATTTTCTTCAATGTAGCCATCATCAAAACAATATGGACATCTGCTTTAAAGACGCAAGCCTCAGGCCGTCAGCTCTAAAGGAGATGCTAGGCTACGTCTCCTGGATCTCCCTGAGGAGGTGCTACCTTAAGGGAAGAAAACTAAACAGACCTTTCCCTTGGGAAAGGCTCAGGGGTCAGGCACTGCAGCCTGGGCTGCTGCCTGCTCCCAGCCCCTGCCCTCGGAGTGTGTGTGCCCTCAGACTCCGGCAGCAGCCAACGCGCAGGAGGCAACATTGTGGGCTGGTGGTCACGTGTGCCCGCTGCTAGCAACTCTGCAAGTGGGAGAGGAGGAAAAGCAGACCACGAGCAGCCACGGCAGTTAGACATGTGTACGCAGCCAACATCAGAGCACCCAAACACGAAAAGCAAGTGTTAACAGAACTGAAGAGAGACATACACAGCACTGCAGTCCCAGCAGGAGGACTCCTGAGTGCCCACCCAAAGCCCCCACACATGGGCACACACAGCGAAGGTCGCTAGGCGGCCGGATGTCTTAGGAAGCTGTGAACACACGTAGGGGCTGAGGTAGAACAGGGAATTCCGTAAGTCCAGGGATTTGTTGCATGCACCCAAGAAAGAGAAGGGTGGCGGAAGTACGGTATGCATTCCAGCAAATGCCGCTTCTGAAGAGGTCTATGGGAGCTAAAACTCGGCTCCTACTTGAGATCCCTTCCAGGAAGCAGAAGGGAAGGGAGGAGAACGGGAGTCTGGGAAACGTGGCTCACCTGCAGGACCGGCTGTCTGCGGGCGGCTCTGTGCCTCCCCCTCCAGGTGCTCTGCGTGTGTACGAGGGGACACCCCTTACCCCGGTCCCTTGCTCCCCGCTCCCTAACGCAGCGGCCTCTCCCCCACCTACAGAAAGTGGCCGAGTGTAATTATGCAGAAAGCACACTGGAGCTATATCAATAAGACAGACGTCTGTTGTATCATTCTCTCTCAGTAAGGCATTTCTTCTCCCCAATTGCTCATATAGCATCATAGCCTAATAGCATCCCATTAACATAATTGCCAACACAACTAGTGTTCCGTGTCTCAGAGCCATTTACTTACTTTACCATAAAGAATACCAAAACAGCCCTAAAATCACAAAGAGGAGGGAAGGAGACGGGCGGGTGACGGGGGAGGCGCGAGGAAAATGCTACCCCTTTCCATCCTCCTGGGTCCCCGGAGTGGGGCTCCGAGGTGATCAACACAGGAGTGCCTCTCTCATCTGCGGGAGCCGTAACACAGAGCCTTCCTACCAGACTCCCAAGCAGACGTGTGCTAAAATCTAAACGGATTCTGCCAGGCGAAATGAAATTCCCATTATTTTTAATTAATCCTTAATTAAAATATATTACTCCGCAGATTCCGCAAATCTCTCTTAATATGCAAATGCGGCCCATTCAAGGATATTTACATATCATTAATTAAAACGGCACATTCTTTCAGTCTAACAAGCTGAGGGGCTGCGCTGCTGCCACGTTGGCGCGAGGAGCCCGTCCCGGCAGTGCCAAGCTCATCTGATAAAAAGATGTCAAGTGTTGGCCGCGCCTGGGGAAGGTGAGGCGCACGGGGAGGAGCCGTGAGGCTTTGCCTCTCCAGCACGAGGGCCCAAATATTATCTTGGGGCTGTGGCCAAAGGCTATTGGCAGGGCTTGCGGGTTCCCTGGTAAATGTGCTTATCTAAAGATCACCTCGGGCCCCAGCCCAGCTGGGTCTTGGCTGGGAGACCAGGGGTTCCCTCCAGTGGGCAATCATGAAGTGGAGGTGGTGGACTGAGGAGGAAGAGGCTGGCCTGGGGTTTGTACACTCTCGTCGGAGTTTTGCTACAGAACTGGTCTGAGTCTCAAACCCAAACCACCTCCCCAAACCAAGACCTAATGAGGTTTGGTGGGGAAAAGAAAACGAAGATAAACACGGTCCCATCTCTTTACCAACTGCTCAGGTTGACAACAAAGGATTTCCTAGGAGGGGTGGAGAAAAGGTCTCTCAGGCTGTTTCACGCAGTTCCCAAAAGCCAACTCCAGGACTGTGTGGATGAGTCCAGGACCTACAGATGATAGGCGGTGTGGAGGAGGCGTTCACCTGGGAAACCCGTGTAGACGGCGTACACCACTCTGTGTCCACAGACAAGCCCTATCCATCAGGGAGAGCTCGGCACTCGCCACCCGCCGTGTCTGCTGGGTGGGGAGGGGCCAGCCACTTGCATCCAGCCAGGACAGCCTGCTGGCCTCCGGTACTTGGCTGTCTGGTCCACCCAAAACTGGGAGGGGCTAGGAACACCAATCAAAGGGGTACAACTGCAGGGACGAGCCTTGTCCTGCGATCTCTGGGAATCCCTACATCTAAGAAGCCCACCCGTGGACACAGGGTGACTGGCAGCTGGCTGGACTCTCTCACAGGCTAAGTGACTCACTTCTGGACAAATATTCACACTTGTGCATCAGCAAAATCACAGCTGATGACAGGCTGTAGCCGTTGGTGGCCGTTTTTCATAGTTGAAACCAAGAACATTCAAATCTTCTAATGCCTATGACCTACTGTGCTTAACTATGAAACTACTTATCAAATGATGACAGAGGCCTTGTCCATCTGATACCTTGAGGCTGAAGCGGCTACCCAATGGCCATATTACAAAGCTTCCGGTCTTGACCCAAATGTCTCCTGCTTCTCTCTACTCTGTAGGCCCACCAGGGTCAGAGTTATTGCTCTGCCAATATTTAGCTTTTCACATTATAACCTTCTGCAAGGCAAGGACCTTAGAAAACGAAAAGCAAAACAAAACAAAACCTGGCAGTGCATTTTACTGAGCTCACCACCATGCAAAGACGGAAAGGACACATACACAGCGGAAGAACAAGATGAGATTAGTAAGAAGGGAAGGTCCAAAGGTCAAGGTTCATGAAGACAGCAGTTGCCTGAAAGTCTTCAGTAGTGTCCCTCTGGGTTGGGACAGCAATGACATTTTCAAAACAATGAACTGGAGGGTGCAGGAGCATCCCAAGACAGACATGATGTCAGGGTCTATTCGGAGGGGACAGCTTAGTGCTTATGAGCAAAGTTGGGTTCGATTTTCAGCTTTCTACAGAAGAAAGTGAGTAACGAAGACTAGTTCTGCAAAAGCCCTAAGCCTCAGTTTGTTCATCTGAGAAAAGGGGAATCAATATTTGAAGGGGTTTTGAAAACTAAATGAACTAAGCCAATATGGACCTCAGCATGTGACCGGGACTCAAGAAAAGGTAGCCATTATGCAATTATTATGCCTTCTTGCTACTTTATGGTTTTTGCAAATGCCAGGACTTTAGATCTAGAGACCCTGCCCAACATTAAAATGCAGTGACTCAGGAATGCTTTCTTTCCATCGCTCATCTTCCACACTGATGTCAGCCCCTCGCCTAGGCACATACGCGTTATTTACTGATAGTCTTCGAAAGTAGTCAAGGGACAGTTCCATTACTAGGACAGCGGTAACAAAAGCCTCACTATTCTAGGAGCTTATCAGGTGGCAGGCTATCTGCTCCATCAGCCAGAATCTGTTATCAGACTTCTTAGAGCAGCAATCATTATTTCATTTTTCTTCCTCAGACTAATCTGAGAAACGAACACTAGTATATTGTAATGGCATGACCATTAGCTAAAGACATCACTGAATCTTTGAAACCTTAGGCACATTTATATACAAATGCATCAAATAAGAATAATGATAACCACGGACTTACGTCTCCCGACAGCATTCACAATGTGTCCAAGAGATGCAGAAATGAACAGAGCCTCCTTTCTCTCCATCCAGCTTCTGAAGCTTTGGGGAGGAAGAGCAGAGGTGCAGCATGGCACTTGATCAAGCCCAGGAGAAACGGCTACGTTAGGCAAACGCCCCAAGAGTATGGCAAATGGGGACTCCCTCTGGGAAGGGGGGGATTCCTGGAATATTGAGTGACAGCCCCAAGTCACACTCCAGATCTCAATTCCTTCAGGGCTCATGCATGTTGCTCAAGGCTGAGAATCCTACACCTTAAATTTTATGGCTGGGACCAGCAGATGGCGTAATGGTTACGTTGCTGAACTCCCATGTAGTCGACCATGGTTCAAGTCCTGGACCTGGTGGCTTAAAACACACCAGGAGCATTGCTCGCATACCCAAAAGCCCTAGAGGAGAATGGAGGAGAAGTGGCCATGCCCTCGGGGGATGATTTCTCACCTTTAGTCTCTGTGTCTCTGGCAAGCACAGCAAAAATCACTCTCTAAAAAAAAAAAAAAAAAAAAAAAATGGCTGCCTAAGGTACATGAGACATTTTTACAATTTTGATAGTTTCCTACATTATGAGTCCTTCCCAAAGTCAAGTCAGAAAACTTCTTTTTTAAAGTTTATCCTTTTCTCCCATGAGACAGAGAGAGGCAGAGACAGACTGACAACACACCCAACAGGGTCTTGACGCTATGATGTGCCCCCAGCCAGCTCTGGATCACGGACATGCCCATACCCAGAGTACTCAGGGAGGTCTTCGGATGCAAGCTCAGAACCTTCTCATGTGGCTTAGCCTCACAGAGCACTGCGTATCACCTCACCAATGAGCCACCATTGGTCCCCCAAGCTGAAAAATTTAAGACCTCGGGCTCTCTTGCAACCAGGTGGGGGCAAATAAAATGGATTCCACCAACCCGAGGAAGGCTTACAAGACCGGGGTTCTAAAGAGCAACCACTGAATTTAGGGGGCTTGCAAATTGGACAACACAGTGAGCAGGCATGTGGCTCTGTAGGGCAGCAGGGCCCGGCTGCGGGCATCACGTCCTCAGTCCCTGGCAGGGCCACTTCCAGAGCAGAAACCGCCCTCGATCCACTGCTGCTATCGACACAGGCCAGCAGGCCCTGCAGACAGCGGCCCAGGGTCCCGCGTATCTCTTAACCTTCTGTGATTTACCCACAGGGGTTTGTTTTGTTTTGTTTTTTAGATTTATTTAATTTTATTTGTCATCATCCTCATCATGATTATTATGTAATTTGACCAGTGAGCGAGAAAGGGGAAGTGAGAAAGCAAGCCACCAGAGCCATGTGAAAGTCAGGCACATTAACCACCATGCCAGCTGCCACAGCCAAACCCAGGGTATTTAAATAAATAATTTTCATTGTGCTGAAAGTAGCCAGAGTGAGTTATTTTTTAGTGAAAATAAAACTCTTGACCAATAAAGCCATGTTGCCAATGTACACAAGATCACCGGTTCTTTCTGCCCATGTAAACGGGAATCTTCTGACTGAACTATTCACAGGATTCAGCAGAAGACCAGACTCCACTGAGGAAGGATCACAGTCCTCCCCTGATCCCCAGTATAAAGGACTCTTTTCTTTTTTTAAATTCTTTTTTTTTTTTCCTTATTTTTAATTTGCTATAGGATGCATGTACTTGCCAGGGGAGGAAAGAAAGTGAAAAGTCACCTCCAGGGAAGCTGCCACACTGCAATCCATCTCCATCCTCCTTTCGGGATTTTGGGCAAGCACAACACACATAAAAGCCCAGCGTGTTTTTCAAGCCACAGGGTCTGGGACTCGAAATGCACACGTGGGATCCAGCCACCTCAGTCACCATGCCACCTGCTGGCCCAGAAAGACTCTTCTAAAAACCATACAACACAGATCTACATTTGGGCCACCATGAAGCTGCAGGACATGTTAGGACCCATCGCTCATGATGGCAGCTGAGCTCATGCCAAAAACCCGAGTGTGCTGTGCTGTGTGCTATCATGATCAACGTTGGCACTGCCAGTGCCTATTACCAAAAGCGGCATGAGCCAGTCCCACAGTGCAGCACCAGATCCCACAAGGTCAACCAGGGTTCAAGTCCCAGCCCCAGCAGCTTGAGGGGAAAAAAAAGGGGGCTGGATCCATGGCATGGAGCTAATGCACCTCTCAGTATAAGCTGAATCCTATGGGCAACTGCAGTTCAAATCCCTGCTGGTTTGCCTGAAACACTCCAGGCACGTGTACGAGTGCCCCAGGATGCAATGCGGTGAAGGACTGGAGGGATGGGATCATGGTAAGGCCAGACCCCGTGGCACATGCTCTCCTCTCTTTCTTACATGTGCACACACACATGCCCACAGGTGTGCACATATGTGTTCTATTGTGAATAAAGAAAAAAAAAAAAAAAAACCAGAGCAGACAGCATGAACATGAGACAGAGCAATAGCCGCCAACCAGAAAGTTCCCTTGAGATGGCCCCATGGCCTCGTCATTAAGGGAGCTGGGGTCTCAGGTGGTTGACTTCACAGTTCAAATCCTGGCTCAGGCAGCTTGAAAAACACACTGGGCACGTGTGCATACATGCTCCGAATCCTGAAAGGGCTGGGAAATGGAAGAGAAGGGATTGTGGCATGAACACAGTGGCATTCCCCACTGGGGAAGTGATTTCTCTGACCCCTCCCTCCTCCTGTTCTCTGTCTCGCTGAGTCCATATGCCCTCTGGCAAATGAAAACACATAAAAAATGACCTCATCTCACAGATAGGACCTAGGACCTCAGGTCAAGGCACCCAGATGAAGTCCCCTAGCTGGCCAACGTCACTTCATACGGAGAAGGAAAGGCTTCATTAAGGAAGCTGAGGGAACCCTGGACTTGCTAAACACATGCTTTCAGGTCACCTGTCGCGGCTGGGCTGCTCTGCGTCCTCCTCCCACAGCCACCTCCCTTGTCACGTGGGTTAACGTTAGGTCGTGCCATTTATTCACCACGTGCAAGGTGGTTGCTCTGTCTCCGGCTGACAATGCAGCCTTTTCACTCCTCTAGGACTTACCTGTCACAAATGGGGAGACTGTGTGACACCCCGTGACAAAACAATCAGCCACTATTCATTCGGCAGGTGCTTGGATTTCCACAAAGAGGACCACTGTCTCGAACTTTCTTCAGTCCTCGGCTTCCAGGAAGAATAATTAACTTAAACACAGTCTGATTAGTCATAGCTCTATGTGAAAGGTGGCCCTGGGGCTCACCCGGCACCTACCTGGCGATTGATATTTTAGCTAAGGCGCCAACACACTTGGCCATACTTGGCTAATGTAATTATTTGCATAGCGCTATGATGGATAGGCTCTCGTACCAAGAGCAATACATTGAGGAGCACTCAGAAAGGTGTTTGATGATCCCATAAATGTTTTAATTGCGATGACAGACAGGTGCAATCATCTCATTAAATGTAAGTATCTGTGCTATAGTTTTACTTTTAAAGAACACACAGTGTGATGAAGGTACGTATCTTCACATTCAGGGCCGGGCGAAGGAGGCTGTGGGTCAGAGCCCACAGCACGCCGGGTGGAGTGGTTTCCATGTTTCATGAACAGGGGTGCATTAGTACTGGGTCATCTTGTAGCCACAGGGGGAGGTACCCCACTAAGACAGCTTCTCCCAGAGTAGAAGGTAAGAGGTAAGTAAGAAGATAAATGAAGGTAACAGACAGGACGAAAGGACAGAAGACGGAAGGGGGAAGGGAGGGAGGGAAGAGAGCAGGGAGGAAAGGAACCTGGCAGTTGCCTAAGTTGTCCCTTTGGCAGTCACACGTGTAAGGCTGTGGCTTCTGGGAAACCACCTGAGAGTCAGGAAGCCGGCCTGACAAATCTGCACAAGTCAAAGCTGATGCGGACACCAACGCACTTCTACGGCATCACCAACGACCGAAAAGCATTTGCGTTTTAGCGATCCCGTGCTTTGTAATAACACGATAATAAAAGAATAAAGAAAGCAGACTACTTCCAGTTCAGGAGGAAGAAGCACCGTTTCTGACCAAAGTTTTGTACATGACCTACGTGCTACCAAAATAATTGACAAACACATGTGCAAGTTCCCGTGCCTGTGATAACGCAGGAGGACCTCCACGGCACGAGGGGCCAACAGTGAGTGAGCGATCAGAACGTCAGAACGACCACACCACCAAACGCTGGGCACTGAAGGAAGAGCCCACACAGCGTGGTGTGAACCGTGGGCGTTCCACCCCTGCCCCAGGGGATGCTCCAAGCCCACACTCCGGAACTCCACGGGGACCCCACAGGTCCAGGGGGGTATGGCTTGCTGGGAGTGAGCGGACTCCTCTGGCGCTGGGCCCTCTTGAATGACCACCCTAGTAGTCTGTGGGAACTCAGTGCTGACTTGGCACCAGCAGCAAGGCAAACTGCCCAAGGGGGAACCAGGATGGCTTCAAGTCATTCTGTAAAAATCCTGCACGTTCTGCCTAAGCCCTGTCTTCCATGCCCTAAAGTCTGGTCAGGCTGACCTTCGGCAAAACAGACTAAGGAACAGAGAATAGGCTCTTCCTTCGAGTCCAAGAGGAACTGATCTGATAGGCTTTGGAAAGTACTCAAAGAGAAAACCTTCAGTCAGCAGACCTTCTCCCTGGGAGTGTAGTTTTAGGTCTTCAGTGTTTTGGGTTGTTCTCTTGTCTTACTCTATAACCAATCCATTCCTCTCTGCTTAAAAGTATCAAATCAAATAAAAAGTTGACACTACTTTTGCTAGACTTCCAATGAGGTGACATCATTAACGTACACATTAACTAATATCAGAAATAAAATGACAGGGATCAGCAGTTAGCATAATGACTATGTCGCTGGACTCCCATGTAGTCGACTGCAGTTCGAGTCCCGGACCTGGTGGCTTAAACTCATGCCGAGTGTGTGTGCCGTGCGTGCCCAAGATCCCGAGAGGAGAACGGAGGAGAAGGGATTGCGATGTGGCCATGCCCCATGGGGGGGGGTTCTCGCTTTCTGCCTCTCTGTCTCTCTCTGTCTGTATGGTGAGCGCACGCGCCCTATAGCAAAAACCTCTCCAAATAAATAAATAAATAAAATAAAATGGCAAAGGGACTGACATGCAGTGGAATTTCTGGTGACCCCTGGGCCACACTGAGGACAGGGAGGCTCAGGGCCCTTCCAGACTACGTGGCAGTTTCTTTGCCATGAACCACTGGAAGCATCGTCCCTCGTGCCAGATGGGATGTCCTTTGGATGTCCACACTGCGCCCGCAGGTCCCAGGAGGCGCCCCTGGTCTCTCTGAAGGCCATGGGTACCAAGGAAGTAAACACGCAGCAGCGGTTCGATTTCTAAAAACTTCCAGGGAAACGAGAACATGTTGGTAGACAATGAGAAAAACAAAGATGCGTTTTCCTCGGGGTCAGCACGTGACGCAGTGGTTTAGGCACTGGACTCCCACGTGGCTGACCATGGTTCGAGCCCCAGGCCTGGTGACTTGAAATCCACACCAGGTATATGTATGTGTGTTCTCCTGAGAGGAGGATGGAGGAGAAGGGATTGTGGCGTGGCCATCCCCCCTGGAAGATGATTTCTCCATTTCCCTCTGTCTCTGTCCAGCAAGTACATGCACCCTATGGCAAAAACCTTAAATATATATATATATGTCTTCTCCCCTTGCTGCTTTTGACCTGTGTACAAGGTCGCCGAGCACCAACAGCGCCATGAGTGCCTCCGAACGCCACCAGCTATCTTCACACGGCAACTGGCTGGTTGCGGCAGAGTGAGATGCGAATCGAGGTGCTTGGCTGCACACACAGGGAAGTCGGTAACCCACCAGGGGACGGAACTAGTGGGGAGGCACACATAAATCCTAGAAAAAGAATGAGCATTATGAGCAGCGGGCGTGTTACTTATTCGTAGGCAAAGACTAAATCTGTGTTACTATTAGAACTGAGATAAAATACTATCCGCAATAAAGGGAGGGGGCAGCAGGTGGTGTGGTGGTTAAAGTGCTAGATCCCACACGGCTAACCCCACAGTGTGAGGTTGGCAGCCTGGGAGTGTGCAAGTGCACACCCACAATCCTGACAGAATGGAGAAGGGATTACTGCACGGCCATTCCCCTGGAAGACTGATTTCTTACTTTTTCTCTCTATCTCTCTTGGCACACACACACTATGGCAAAAAAATGAAAATGAATTAAAAAAAAAAAAGAAGAGGAGGAGGAAGAGGAAGAAGGGGGAGGAGGGAGGAGGAGAAAGAAGAAGAGGAAAGAGGAGGAGAAGAAGAAAGATGAGGAGGAGGAGGAGGAAGGGGGAAGAGGAGAAGAAGAAGAAAGAGGAGGAGGAGGGAGGAGGAGGAGAAGGAGAAGAAGAAATCATCCTATGTTCATCTGACTAGCAAATGCAGCCGTCAAGGATCATGTCAAGAGTGGCCCTGCTTTGCTAACCAAGAAAACAGCGGCAGGAGTCAGGAAGGCCACTAAGTGTGACCTCCAGACAAAACCACTTCCTCTTCCTCTGCTGATGTGGCCACAGCTGACTTGGGGTTTACCTAGTGGACAGAGTGACAAGGAGGAGCACGTTCCTATAAAGAAAATGTATGTAAGGGTAGAGACTATAGGTTATCCAAGAGCAGACCCCTGACGGCCCTCACCAGGCAGGCGTCATCTGCTGCTGACACTCCGAGACCTCCAAGCAGCTGCCTTGCAAACCCAGGGTGAGTTCCCCACAGCTCCAGGCCCCAGCATGTCCCAGGCAGACAAGGTCCCCAAAGGGCTCCATTCAAAGCACAAACCAGTATTTCAGGTTTGGACAACATTCCCTTATATTTCAAAGCCAGGTGCAGTCCTTCTCCAGTTGGCTTAAATCTTATTTTTTGTCCGAAATGTTTAGCTCACTCAGAAAACCTGGCCTTTCTCATGAACTACACAAAAGAAAATTACCCCTAGCTCTCCCCTCATTTTCCTTTGAGAAGCGGCTTCTGAGACAGTAACTTATTCTCTCCAACCTCTTCTACCCGTCAAGGTTTGTGGTTGCAAACAGGAATGGACTCTGGCTCACCTACACAGGAAAGGAGTGTCCTGGACAGACAGGCAGTGCCTCACAGGGTCAACAGGAAGCCTGGAGAATCAGGCTCCTAGAAACAGCACAGGCAGGGAGAGCACAGGCGAGGCGCTGCTGCGGGAGTCTGGGGAGACAGCCACCGGCACGCAGGACTTGGGACCTGTCGGACACCGCCACCCTCCATCCTGCTGCCACCTCTGAAGCATCTGCAGTCACCCTGTCTCGCTGTTTGTCTCCCTCGAGATTCAAGGGTGGGCACGTGTCTCCAGCTGGCCGAGGGCTGAGTACTGGTGCCAGAGAGAGGAGGGGAAATGCCTTGTCACTTACTTGGCCAATGCTCAGTTGCATCTACTAGTTTCTCCATCAGTTTGTGGCACCCCCAGCCATTAGTTTGCTCACATCAGGCTCATCCTGCCCCCATTCCTTCTTATTCTTTTTATCTGTTCAGTTAGCTCAGCTTGAAAATAGAGCCAGGTCACCCAGTGGTTCTCTCTGCCTTTGTTATTACAACCCTGTTCACTCATCTGGCCTTCTATAACTTTCCAACAAGTCTCCCTGTTTTGGTCTTGGTAACCCACCCAGCTTGGCCCTTCTACTCCCACTCCCAGACATCCTCAGTCTAAATGCCTCTGCTCAAAACCACCTAATGGCTCCTTGTGTCTCTCTCTCTCTTTTTTTTTTAAGAATTATTTTATTTAACTTTATTTATTATTATTATTTTCCACTTTGATCAGAGAAAGAGAGAGAGAGAGGGGGGAAGTGAGAAAGCAAGCCACCAGGTCTGAGACTTGAACCATGGTCGGCCATGTGGGAGTTCAGCGCCTTTTACCACCATGCCACTTGCTGGCCCCTCCCTATCTCTCTTCAAGCAGAAACCAAAGTCCTTACTAGATCAGGCTTGGTCAGGACTCAAGCTACCCCTTGACCTCTCCTTCTGCAGCTATGTCCCTCAGTTCCAGCTATACTCACCTTCCTGCCATCCTAGAACACATTCAGCAGGTAGGACCCTGGCCCAAGACCTTTGCATGTCTGTGTTTTCTGTCTGATCACACTTGCCTCAGATCTGACACCGTTCTTGCAAAGGTTTATCTTGATTACACTAATATTAATTCATGGTTTGTTTAAGAGTAGCTACTGACACATCGCAGGGGCATGTACTCTTATCTCCATGTATTTCTGAGGTTTTAGAATCTGTCGATCTGTTGACTTTGCAAGTTCTTAAGGCTCATTGAAGGATCCTGTAACTTCAGACTCTCTCTTCTTCCACTGGACTTTTCAAACTCTTTAGGAGTGTCTCTGAAGACATTTAGCCCTGGCTGCATAGTATTCTATTTCATCCAGATCAACTGGTTTCTTGAGCATTTCAAAGAACTAGGCTGCTGGGCTCTGAGAACCTGTGATGATAACTTCGTGGTCTCGCCTGCACAGGCTCACAGCAAGAGCCAAGGAGAGTGACTGTGTACTACTCTGTAGCTGCAGGGACTGGAGATGGGCTCTCCTTAGCATGGGGACAAAGCCAGCTGCAGTGGGAAGTGAGATGAGTGTGTCCTGTTTAAGGAAAAGGAGATAGATTGCCTGAAGGAAGTGAAGCCCAGGTAGGCTTGAGGCAGTGCAGGGCTTGGAGGTGAAGAAGGGAAATGCCATTGAAGCAGTAAGAGCCCGAGGGCAAGGGCAGGGTGCTGCAACTCAGGGTGTCTTGTGGAGAGCTACATGAACTTGGACTGGGTCAAGGAATGCTGAGATTAAAGGATGGAAATAAAGTGACTGGATTCAAGTCATGCAGAGCTGGGGATGAAGGAGTGAGGAACCGATAACCCTTGTAGAGGGTTTTGAGGCAGGGGCATGCATGACCCATTTGAGATGATGGTTCTGTAATAGTGTAGGGAGTGGGCAAGAATCATGGCTCGTTGTGAGCTCTAATCTACTGTCAAGAGCAAAAACTCTGCCCAGAGTAGGCCATTTTAAAATCATTTTCTGTGTCCTGCAGTGCTTTGTTTAGAGCTGACATTAAATACATATTGAATAAATGCATATTTATCTTCCCGAAGTCCTCTCTCATTTTTTTTTCCCAATGGAGGTTTTCTTTTAAATAGAACAATGGGGGCTAGATTCTGATACCAGGATGAAGTTCTCTGATCTTGGGGCTGGCAGATAGCATGGTGGTTAGGGTGGCTGAACTCCCACATGGCTAACCATGGTTCGGGTCCTTTACCTGGTAGCTTACTTTCTCACTTTCTCTGTCTCTCTCTGGTCAACTTTATTTTATTGAATTTTAATTAATTTAAATTTGACCAGAGAGGAAGAGGAAGAAGGGGGAGGAGGGAGGAGGAGAAAGAAGAAGAGGAAAGAGGAGGAGAAGAAGAAAGATGAGGAGGAGGAGGAGGAAGGGGGAAGAGGAGAAGAAGAAGAAAGAGGAGGAGGAGGGAGGAGGAGGAGAAGGAGAAGAAGAAATCATCCTATGTTCATCTGACTAGCAAATGCAGCCGTCAAGGATCATGTCAAGAGTGGCCCTGCTTTGCTAACCAAGAAAACAGCGGCAGGAGTCAGGAAGGCCACTAAGTGTGACCTCCAGACAAAACCACTTCCTCTTCCTCTGCTGATGTGGCCACAGCTGACTTGGGGTTTACCTAGTGGACAGAGTGACAAGGAGGAGCACGTTCCTATAAAGAAAATGTATGTAAGGGTAGAGACTATAGGTTATCCAAGAGCAGACCCCTGACGGCCCTCACCAGGCAGGCGTCATCTGCTGCTGACACTCCGAGACCTCCAAGCAGCTGCCTTGCAAACCCAGGGTGAGTTCCCCACAGCTCCAGGCCCCAGCATGTCCCAGGCAGACAAGGTCCCCAAAGGGCTCCATTCAAAGCACAAACCAGTATTTCAGGTTTGGACAACATTCCCTTATATTTCAAAGCCAGGTGCAGTCCTTCTCCAGTTGGCTTAAATCTTATTTTTTGTCCGAAATGTTTAGCTCACTCAGAAAACCTGGCCTTTCTCATGAACTACACAAAAGAAAATTACCCCTAGCTCTCCCCTCATTTTCCTTTGAGAAGCGGCTTCTGAGACAGTAACTTATTCTCTCCAACCTCTTCTACCCGTCAAGGTTTGTGGTTGCAAACAGGAATGGACTCTGGCTCACCTACACAGGAAAGGAGTGTCCTGGACAGACAGGCAGTGCCTCACAGGGTCAACAGGAAGCCTGGAGAATCAGGCTCCTAGAAACAGCACAGGCAGGGAGAGCACAGGCGAGGCGCTGCTGCGGGAGTCTGGGGAGACAGCCACCGGCACGCAGGACTTGGGACCTGTCGGACACCGCCACCCTCCATCCTGCTGCCACCTCTGAAGCATCTGCAGTCACCCTGTCTCGCTGTTTGTCTCCCTCGAGATTCAAGGGTGGGCACGTGTCTCCAGCTGGCCGAGGGCTGAGTACTGGTGCCAGAGAGAGGAGGGGGTGCGTGCGAGGGGGTGGCAGCAGGAGGGTGCTCTTCCCAACTCTGCATGCTTGGTGCAAACGCCAAATTCCCTCTACTTGTTTAAAGGGCTCTGCTTGGTTTAGTGTGTGTGTGTGTGTGTGTGTGTGTGTGTGTGTGTGTGTGTCTGTACATATATATTCTCAACCACACGTATGTATACATACATATACACATGCATATACACACACATACACACGCATGTATATATAAATATATATAAATATATATATACACACACGCACATATATATGTATATAATTTTTAAATTTGTTACATGATATGTGTGTTCACCAGAGAAAGAGGGAAAGTGAGAAAGCAGCAATTCACGAGGTCTGAGATTCGAACCCATGTGGCAGTCCAGTGCCCTACACCACCAAGCCACCTGCTGGCCCCCAGCCAATATATTTTTTAATATGAGGGGTATTCAAAAAGTTCGTGGAAAATGCATATTATAAAAAATCATGCATGGGCCGATTTTTTCTTCTTTTTTTTTTTGGGGGGGGGTGCCACAAAATAAGCTTGTTCTTGAATTCTACTTCGTCACAAACTTCTTTATTTTTGCTCACGTGTGCACGTGCCAGAGAGAGAGAGAAGCGCCCTTCCCGGGGCCTGTCCACACTGCGGCCCTTCTCCCACTCACCAGGATCCTGGGCACAGGCTCAGGTACCTGACATTTTCAAGCCGACCAGCTGTGGGTTCGAACTGTGGGCTGGCTTGTAGAGTCCAACTCCACTGTCTAGAACACGACATGCCCAGAAGCCGGGCCCGAAGCCGGGCCCCACGGACTCTCGAGCCCCCTTGCACAGCACGTATTTGTACCATCTAAAGTGCTGGGGCATATGAAAAGAAAACTGTTACAGTTCTTGTTTTAGGTAATTTAACCATTAATACAAAGGGAGGAGGACAATATACCCACTGAGGAGGCAGCAAAAAATGCACGTGCCGTACTTAAAGTTTAAGAAGGGACCAGCAGATAGCATAATGGTTACTTTGCTGGACTCCCACGTGGTCAACCGCGGTTCAAGTCCTGGACCCAGTGGCTTAAAACTCACACCAGGCGTGGGTGAGTGTATGCCCAAAATTCCAAGAGGAGAATGGAGGACAAGGGATTGTGACATGGCCCTATACCCTGGGAGTGGTTTTTCACTTTCTGTCTCTGTCTTTCTCTGACTCTTGGGTGAGCATACATGCCCTATAGCATAAATCTCTCTAAAAAAAAAAAAAAAGAAAAGAAAAAAACCCTTAAACAGTAAAGATCTGGGGCTGACAGGTGGCGTGTTAGTTAAGGCACAGGACTCTCATATGGCTGATGGCGATTTGGGTCCCAGACCTGGCAGCTTGCTTTCTCACTTTCCTGTTCTCTCTCCCTGGTCAAATTCAAAAATAATAATAAATAAAATGAAATAAGTAGTTCTTTAAAAAAAAAATAAAGAAGAAAGAAAAGATCTGTGGATGCCCTTGATTCCCCTGCCTCCAGAGATAGGGATGCAGAATTGCAAGTGGTATCTCTCCACTTTCCAGCTGAGAGGGTGTGAACAAGCGTGTGTCTTAAGATCTGGGCATAGTCCCAGCATGTGATTTCTAGAGCCTGAGACGATGAACCTAATTCCCAACTATTTAGGAGAAGAAATATGTCCTCTGTGTCCAAGTCCCACTGCTCATTGAAAGACAAGGGTGAGCACCTCCCCAGCGCCTCGCTCCCACCCTCCTGCTCACATGGTGAGACGCCATGCCCGTCAATACTCCTGGAGGACCCGGTGCAGCGATGCAACGTAGACAAGGACTCGGAAACCCACACCACACAGGGGACACGTGTGACGTCATCGTAGCAGTCTGTGTACGCACACTCAGAAACACAGGCTATTGGTATTTTAAGGTAGCTCTTAAAACCCCATTTCATAGATTAATTGGAGCTTTGGAGAGTTTAAGTGGCCTGTCCAAGGACGTGCAGTTTGACCCTCTCTGTAACAATGGAGCAGAGCAGTGTGTGGAACTTGCCTTTGACTCTGTAGACCGGCGTCATTCCACGACCCCACGCTGTGTCTACAGGCCACACTGTCAAACACACTCCGGGGCATCACGCTGCCAGCCAGAGAAAAGCTGTAATTCCATAGCTTTTGATGCTGCAGAGCTGCCAGGGCAATTATCTGCATTAATAGAGCTCGAGTATTTTATCTCGAGCAATTATCTGTACTTTTGGTCATTCTTAGAAAGGCAAGAACTGAAATGGCCAGAAATTCCTTCGACCACAGCAGGTAGAGAGAGCAGTTTCCGACTGGGCCATCTCCACGCTGGGCTCGGGAGCACCTTCAGGGTCTGACGGTGGCGTGGCGGTGAAGCGCTCCTCTGTGATGCTCAATCCACACGGCACATCCGGGTTTGAGCTCCAAGGACAGCCTGTGCAAGCCGGCTCCCATGCCTGTGATCCCGGGTCCTGAGACAGCATGGCTCGCGGGATGGGAAGCCTGCTGGGAGTGCCTGTCCCTCTCACACGTGCAACAAGTAAATATGAGAACGTTTTTTTAAAAAGAGGGCAACGAAGGCATTGTCTTTACTGGTGTCTGGGTACTGGGCCGCGTTCACAGTGAGGTGAACTGCAGCTGCAGGGTTTGTGCGGGTTCTAGGGTGGCTTGGGGATTTTTACTCCCCCAGTTCTCCTTTCACCTATCTTATTTATTATCTGCAGATGAACTGTAACTTAATTAACATTATGAGTTGAGAGAAAGGATCCAACCTTTGAATATGGGGGCTGCCCATCCACCAGCCACCTGCCCTCTTCTCGCCAGGACTCCGCCTGACGGTTGGACACAAACATCTGGAGCCCATGACACAGAAGTGGCCGGGGGGCACCGCTCCAGAGGGGCCTTAGCAGGAGGCCATCCCTAAAGCCACCGGTATGACGGGATGGCAAGCCACAGAGTGGCAGGGGGGGCCG
>NW_006159530.1:3815129-3837721 GCF_000334495.1 Tupaia belangeri chinensis | reverse complement strand
CCCCGGGTGCGAGGGGAGGAAAAGCCACAGAGTGGCAGGGTCGCCAGGAGCCTGTTGACCTCGGGGACTATCTGTCCATCACCTTCCCTTCAGGCACAACATGCAGGCTTCACGGGCCTAAACCGCAGCGATCAATAAAGCCACACAGAGGAGGGGGTAGATGGAAGGCCACAGGAGAGCAGGTCTCACTCAGACAGGAGAAAGAGCAGCTCGGTCTTATCCAAGTTTGAAAAGCAGGGCTCCTTTCCCATCAAGCGCACTCCCCAGAGAAGACACCACAGGCATGAAGATCAGCTGACGTTGGATAAGAAGGTGGCATGTAAGTGGATGCTCAGCCAGTGGTCCACATGCCAGGCCTTGACCACGTGGCCATTAGCATCTTTGGTGAACTAGGAGCCTTGTCGCTGCCCTTGCAGAGTAGGGTCATAGAGTCTGCAAGAACTGGGAGATGACTGCTTCATTCCTAACATCTCAGTAAATATTTCTCAACACGTTGCAGAAGCATTTGCTATTACTTTGATTTTATTGCTTCGATTAACCCAGTTTTAATGCATCGTGATAATATGCGGTTTGGTTTACCATGTTATTATTGCCTACTGTCAAGATCAATGTCTCCCAGTTACGTGACAGGCAGATGCCCCACCTTCCGAACAGACACCAACGCGGGATGCAGCTCCTAGGTCCTACAAGGTGTAACCAGAGCAGGTGGAGCTAGTTTACTCACTGAATCACTGCTCCGCTGTGCGGTAAGAGGTCCTTTGATCACTGCCTATTTCAGACACTTGTCTCTTAAAGCCACCTACTTTTTAAATGTAATTTGCTATAGGGCGTGTGCACTCACGAGAAAAAAAGGGAGAAATATCCCCACACACACATCCTGGCCAGGGATGATGGCCATGACACAATTCCTTCTCTTCCATTCTCCTCCTGGGATTTTGGACACACATGCACATGCACCTGGTGTGTTTTGAACCTACCAGGTCCAGGACTTCAACCACGTAGTCAGCCATGTGGGATCCAACAGCCTTAACCTCTGGGCTACCTGCTGGCCCAGATCCACCTATTTCTTTACCATCTCTACACAGGTTTTGTTATTCTTCTGCTCAGCAGAAAAAACTCCCAGTACACTCCACTGTCTTCTTTCCTCAAATGGCAAATTAAACCCTTACTTGAATGGAACTGTTTGTTTGGTCTTTATTAAAAATCCCATGCAGGATTTTTTTTAGAGAGAGATTTTTTGTTATAAGGCATGTGCCGGAGAGACAGAGATACAGAAAGTGAGAAATCACCCCGTGGAGGGATGGCCACACCCAAATCCCTTTTCCATTCCCCTGTTGGGATTTTGGGCATGTGTTGCCCGGTGTGAGTTTTAAGCCACTGGGTATGGGACCTGAATAGCAGTTGACTACGTGGGAGTCCAGCAATGTTAACTATTATGCTATCTGCTGGTCTCAGGAATTTTTAAACACATGTTTAGTGCCATACATAAAACTCATAGTTAACCTGCTCATAAATTCATACTTGGTCACTAGTACATGAAAAATCTTATCATGGATGCCTCATATGAGTGTATAAAATATATTCCATGTATAACAGATAGTAATATAAAAGTATACCATTTATACAGAGGTATTTCAAAATATTTATGGAAAAACAGAATTCAAGTACAAATTTATTTTGGAACAAAAAAGTTTGAAATCCATGCAATTTCTCCACAATCTTCATCAGCCATGAGCTTTTTGAAGACTCCTCACAGGACATGAGGCTATGAAGAACCTGTCTCCACAAACCTCATACAGAATAAGACAACTAGTAATTAAAAGAACTTTCTGTGCATTTTAGCTTTTTATTGTCCTTCACGCTTTTTATTTCACACCAAGAAGGGTTTTTCCTTTGTCTCCATCACTCAATCTTGAATTGACACAGCAAATTCTCCAGTGATTTCAAATGGTTTACCATGTAGCAGCCAAATCCCAGGCAAGTTTTTCCCCATAACTTGTCTAAGATGAAGAGCATAGATGAGTCAGAGCCCTATACAGATTTGGGAACTAAGTTACTTTTGAAATGCTATAGAGATGTATTTTTTAATATTTTAGTTTCAGGAAAATAGAACTGCTAAGCATGACCCATATATTGAGCTAAACTAACTCAGATGACATAGGTTCTATTAATATTTTACTTTTCTTATTCTACAAACTACAGATTAAATATATTTGTAGATGACAGATCCTGTAGGCAAATATAGCTGGGACAAAACTTTCCTAAAATGTACTAAACACTGGCCTTCTGAAATACTGTTTACTTTCAGAAAGATCCTGGATTCTAGTAACCATTCCAATGAGATAGTCCTCAGGTTGTAAGTGCTCTTGCTGTTAGATTCCTCAGTTTCTATATGGCCTCAACTACTGTGCCAGAATTATGCCATTATTCATGTGTTGGACCAATATTTATGCAACGTTTCTTATCGCTCACTAGCTAGATCAACAGACCCCAGTAGATACTCAATATGTTATGTAGGCCAATTTCAGGCCAATTAAACAGATAATGAAATTGTGTTATTTTGGTTCATCCAAAAACTGTTTCTAAAGTATTTTAAAATATGCCATATTAATTCCATTCTCCAACTGCACCTGAAGGATAATTATCTGTCCATGATCCCCAAGAAAGAAAGAGAGATGGTGGACAACTACTTTCCTTCTTCTCCCATGCACCTGCTGACTCCAAAAACAGCAATGGATTCATTCGTCATACAAAACCTTCATCGAATTCTTACACCATAGTAGACAATAACCACGGTCATAGTTTCATTATAGAACCCGCAGATCCATGTGAAATCCTGTTCACTAAGACATAGGGCAGCTACACCATACAATCCTACACACCGTCTTATAAAATCTAATACCCAGCACAGACTAACCAACCAAACAAAGCCAGAAAGCCACAGTCAAGGAAGTCACCAGAGCATCAGCCCAGCAGACACAAACATTCAGTGAGTCACAAGAAAAAGTTCACTGATCACTGCCAGGAATAGTCACAATGTCTTGACTGTCCCAGCAAGATAACACCAGTCGTTAGTTCATCCTTGGAAGACCTGAGTGTTCCACAGCCATGTCTCTCAACAGGCTGTGTTCATTCCACAGCGGACGCTGCCACCACACCACACCCTCATAGCAGGGTGCCCTGAAGAATAGCAGTGCTCAAAACAGATGTCGTAGATTGAGAAGTAAATTCATAAATAACGCCTCTGGCTCATTTCCATAAAATCTGGTCCTCTGAGTTACCCTGCCCTAGGAGCTCTCTCTGAGCCAAGCAGGCCTTGCTAGAAGGCCTCCCTCCATTTCCCAGCACCTCCTGGGCTCCTCTCTGTGATAACACACATGTACGCTGTCTCCCACGTGAGCCCCTGTGGGCTGACCTTAATCTATTTCATGGACTATACCAATAAGGACTGAACTCCCACATGGTCAACCACGGTTCAAGTCCCAGACCTGGCAGCTCACTTCCTCACTTTCTCTCTCGGTGAGCACACATGCCCTACAGCAAATTTAAAAATAATAAGAAGAATAATTAATAAAATTCAATAATTCCTAAAAAAAAAAAAAATTGGCTAAAAATTTGTTTCTTCCATTGACTGACTACAATGGAGGCTGTCCAAAGAGGCCTTGAAGTAGGACATAACTGAACTCCTTGTCATGGACTGTATGTGTAGGCAGACAGTAAAGCGGGCAGGATTTCGGACATGCTGCTCCCACATCTCCAATCAGACCTTCCCCCCCAGTTTTGACTCTTAAGGAAATATGATCATCTGGGAAAGTTTAAAGAAGAAAAGAATTCAAATTCCAATCTTTCTTGCATCACTGTTCCCATCTGCCCACACCCCTCTCAATCCTGCTCCTTGTCCAGTGGGCTCAGCATGGCGGAAGGAGTGGGTTTAACGAAAAAGACCCCCAGTGACGAGATCATCACCCTTACATACTCATTTTAAAATCAAACAAACCAGGGGGTGATGCCACGTGATGTCGGCTCTGGCCAGAGTGCCAAAGGCTCAACTGCTGTTCTGGCACCCGAACTGGCGACGCTCGGGGATGCTGGAAACACATAGGCACACACCTCCTGCCCTCTCTGATCTAGGTCAGAGCACTGGGTTGAAGTCAGAGAACCTGTATCTCCGTACTACTCTGAGTCTGAAAAACCTCAGTGGAATGATGAAGTTTTCCAGACGATCCCATACAGCCTCCCGCGTCGTGCACTGTGTTTACAGAATATCTGCCAAAGATTTCTAGTTATGCTTTATGATACCCGCGAGTAGACACTACTATTTTGACAGGAGAGGGAAAAAGTTTCTCAAAAATAAAATTTCATTTTAGGGGGAAGATGGCGGTGTAGCTCTAATGTAACTGGACCCACGTGGGAAGGTCTGGATTCATGTCCTGGACCTTCAACGAACACACCGGGTGCTAGTACATTCCTGTGACTGGGGCTGGCTGAGGCTGGGGGAGGACTGTGGCATGAAGATCCTGTCGAGGGTTCCTGTCTGTCTGTCCCTCCCCCTATTCCCTACCTCTCTGTCTCTCTCATGAAAGAAAGGAATAATAAACTCTTAAAAATTAATAAATTAAATTAATTAACACTCCATTTTAATCTTCAGTAGGAGGAGCATAATTTTAAAATCAAATAACATAGAACACTTCAGAGAGAAATGTCAGTTATTGCCATACCTGTTGTTAAATATAGCAAAGGACAAGGAAGCAGAATGAACACTATACAGAAAGAAAAGTAAAGCCCAAATCTGTTGAAATACCAGTTTGTGGTCCAGGTGTGTGAGGTGTGGCCCTGGGCCTTTGTTTACCTGTGCTTCACGCCGCCTCAGATCACCTGGCCCGCACCTCAGGCAGCAGGGCCTTGCGGCTAATTCAGGTAAGCCAGGACCAGGGTGACCACTCACGTGCTCCAAATGTTGAAAGTTCATGTCTTAAACAAATTATTTTTCAAAGATTTGGGGATATTTTTGTTTTTATTTTTGAGAGAGATTTTTGCTATGAGGTGTGTGCAATGACCATAGAGACAGAAAGAGACAGAGAGACAGAAAGTGAGAAATCACCCCCCAGGGGGATGGCCACACAGCAATCCCTTCCCCTCCATTCTCCTCTCAGGATTTTGAGCATGCATGCACACGTGCCTGGAGTGAGTTTTACGACACCAGGTCTGGGACCCTAACCACGACTGACTACGTGGGAGTCCAGCGACACAACCATTACGCCGTCTGCTGGTCCCAAAGATTTGTTTTCTTAAAGGAAACAAAAAAGCACATGTGACTCTAGATAAACCAACTGTGGTATATTCAGCAACAAACAGCCGTTCAGCAACAACAATGCACAATTTAAAAAACTTATTTAGGGTGTGTGTACTTACCAGAGAGACACACAGAGAGGAGGAGAGTGACACAGCCCCACGCCCTTTGCCCAGGGGAATGGCACACTGTAAGCTCTTCTCTTCCATTCTCACCTTGGGACTTTTGGCATGCACACACATGCACCTGGCATGTTTTCCAGAACTCAAACCACACAGTTGGCCATGTGGGATCCAGCCACCTTAACCACTGTGCCACTGGCTGGCCCTGAAAGGAACCAACTGCTTTTTATTATTATTATTATCTATCTATTTATTTATTTATTTTGCCCAGAGAGGAACAGAGATACACAGAAAGTGAGAAAGCAAGCTTCCAGGTTCAGAACTTGATTCGTGCTTGGCCACGCTGAAGTCCAGCACCCTTAGCCTGCTGGTCCCAGAACCAACTATTAATGCAAGCAATAACATGGATAAATCTCAAGAAACAGTATGGTGAGTTAAAGCAGACACAGAAATATATGCACTGCGTGATCCCGTTTGTAGAAAGTTTAAACAGGTCCAATCACCGTGATGATAATAAGGACAGCAGCAGTGATGTTAGGGGTTTGGGAGTAATTAAAGCAGGGAAGGGCCCAAAGAGGCTTTCTAGGGCGATGAGAGCATTTTCAATCTCAGTTGGAGTGTTAGCTGCATGGGTATACTCACTTGTCAAAACCCATGCAACTACATACTTCACATCTATCTGCTTCACCGTATAGAAATGGACTTTAATTGTCTTAAATCCACAAGCTTATTGATCACTAACCTCTCCCTCCTAACAAAACCGAGGCAATGCAGTGTGCCAAGGGGAAACGCGAGTTCTGGATACAGTGTAATCTCTGCTCTTTCACCTCCCATCTCCATCATGTTGATCAGGTGGGTTGGTATCGCTACTCCTTAACCTCCCCACCTGTGAAATGGGAACACTCAACCCTTGGTCGTCTCAAACAAAACACTGCAGAGATAAAACGCCAATCACATAAATAAAAATGCTAGGTAAATGGCTGGTGTTGTGTGCAAAAGAAATCAAAGAAACTGGTATTTCCCACGTGGGGGGGAGGGGGAGGGGAGGAACCCTACTCGAGAGCACCCCCACAGGGTTACTGAAGGTGCCTGACGTGTCCTCCTCCTGCTGTGGAAACATGGATTTCTGCAGCCGCTCAGAGCCATTAGACCAGCATTCACATTTGGCTTCCACCTACACACACACACACACACACACACACACACACACACATCCATAAGCTCTGAGTGCTCTCACTTGTGCTAGCTTTTCTGTCTGCTTTGCAAGGTGCCCCATCTGCATAAACCATGAAAATAAATCAACTAGGCAATGAGAAAAAGGCAACAAACCACAGCCAAGGCTACAAGACCCCACCGGCGAAAACCAGGTCCTTGGGTCCTGCTGAGAGCCATGGGTGTCACCTTGCCTCCAGTGCACTGGGCTGTGGGGAGTCACCCATCTGTGGGGTTCCTCTCTGGCCAGCTCCCCTCTTTTCTGGTCCCCCCCATCTTCAACTGTTCTTCCTTTTGGAGGGCTGTTTACGTGTTCTCCACGCCTCCCTCTTCCCCGGCTGGCGTTCTCCGCACTCTCTCTCTCTAGGCTGGGTTTAATTTGACACCTTGAGCTTTGGTAACGAGGTGGGGAGCACAGCAGCCACAGTGGAATTCATTAGGCTCAATACTGCAGGGCCCGCTCTCTGTGCGTTAATGACATCGGAGGGTAGGGAAACGAGACAGCCACCACGCGAGATGAAATAAACATGAGGACTGTCAGCAGTGACAGCCTAAGCAAAGGGGACAAAATGAGCCAGGTAGAGACCTTTCCCCGTCCGCACAATGCAAACCGACAGCTTGCAAAGCCTGCCCCTCCCCACGGCCTCCCCCTCCCTTCCCCAAAGCTGAAGGGTGAAAGGGGCTGGGGGTGGGGGGGAGGACGGTGAGATCAAAGTGTGGATGGGAAAGAAAGAAAATATCATTAAATGATCATTGTTTTAACATACAAATTTCATTTATCAGTTTCATGTTGGCAGAAGCCAAATTCATCAGCCTCTTTTAGAGTCCGGAGGTGCGAGGGGCTGGAGCAGGGCTGGATGCCTGGCGGGGCTAGGCAGTGTGTCCTTCCTCTCCTCCCTGGAGCTCTCTAGGCTGACTTTTGTTTTCCAGAGCAACATCACTCCCTCTGACTTTTACCCCAGCATTCCACCTCTCCCTGTTATTAACAGGGAATGCTGGAAGGAGCGGAGAAGGCAGAAGGCAGAGGAGGGGGAGAAGGAGCTGAGATTCTGCAGGCGGGTTTTCTCTAGAGGTGGGAAAATCGGGCAGCACGGACTGGACCCCAGAGCAGCCCCGTGACACCCAGCCACGCTGAGTCCTGAACGTGTGCGCCAAGAGGAGCAGGGCCCTGTTCCGAGTTCCCGGTTGTCAAGAAACAAAGACAGGTTGTCCAGCAGGGTTAGCTGGCAAGAAAGGTCTTGGGATTGTGGTGGCCTCCTCTTCTCCACACAGGGCAGAAGGAATGCACTGGCTGTCATTGAACCAAAGCAGAGCTGCCTTTTCTTCTACGCAAAATAATTCTGTATCCGTAGGAGCTAAGAAAAAGCCTCCCTTCACTCCAGTGGCCGACGAGACTGGCGGCTTGGCTGACTCCATGGAGTTGGCCACAGAGGGAAGCCCGGGGCTGGTGTTTGCACACGTTCCCTAAGGTAGCCTGCATGTCCACGCAGCCATTGCTGACGGCCCAGCTCTTTCTCCACTCTTTTCAGAGAAAGGACTGTGGTGACGCCAAATATCAGGGTTTTCTCTGGCCATGGACTTCTCAAGCAGAGCTGGCAATGTTCTTACGAGAAGAGAAGAGAAAGAAAAGCCATCGCATTCTTGGTAGCTGGTAGTAAAGGGGAAGGTACGTGAAGACTGAATCAAGGGCAGAACCAAACGTGGAGCAGGCCTGGTGGGTCACCGAGCTGCATGATGTCACCGCCCTGGCACCCGAGGGCTCACTGGCATGTGAAGGACGAGGAGGGTACACAGCAGGGGAGCTGCTTACACCTCAATGTCTTGACAGCACCCTAAGGATCCAGGTAGGGGTGACCCCAAGACACAGGGTGACCCCAAGGCACGGGGGGAAACAACTGACTGGAAAGCCGCCTGTGGGCTCGCATGCAGGAAAAAGCCTGGTAGATCTGGGGTGTCACTTTTTCTCGGAGCCATGACAGTATCGTCAATCAGGTCCCAGGTTTAAGGCCTACTGACTCCTGACCTGACTTGTGTCTACATTCAAAAGTAACTAGCACCCTCCTTCTCTTGGTGGCATAAAGATAAGTCAGGACCTCCAAGAGTGACCGCAACCCCTGAAGGAAAGTGATTCATGAATAAGGGTGCCTTAGAAGTGTTTCACATTTAAAAGACTAATTTTATTTTAAGCTAGAAAATGCGGTTATAGAACACTTTGTTAGGGGATGGCAATGGACATAGTCCAATTGCTCTGAAAGGCCATAGTGAAGTGGCTGAGGGCATGACTAGGATTGTTCTAGAAGGCCGTAGAGGGGTGGTTGAGGGCATGGCTAGGATTGTTCTAGAAGGCCGTAGAGGGGTGGTTGAGGGCATGGCTATGATGGTTCTAGAAGGCCGTAGAGGGGTGGCTGAGGGCATGGCTATGATTGTTCTAGAAGGCCGTAGAGGGGTGGTTGAGGGCATGGCTATGATGGTTCTAGAAGGCCGTAGAGGGGTGGCTGAGGGCATGGCTATGATTGTTCTAGAAGGCTGTAGAGGGGTGGTTGAGGGCATGGCTGTGTTTGTTCTAGAAGGCCGTAGTGAAGTGGCTGAGGGCATGACTAGGATTGTTCTAGAAGGCCGTAGAGGGGTGGTTGAGGGCATGGCTGTGATTGTTCTAGAAGGCCGTAGAGGGGTGGTTGAGGGCATGGCTGTGATTGTTCTAGAAGGCCGTAGAGGGGTGGTTGAGGGCATGGCTGTGATTGTTCTAGAAGGCCGTAGAGGGGTGGCTGAGGGCATGGCTGTGATTGTTCTAGAAGGCCGTAGAGGGGTGGCTGAGGGCATGGCTGTGAGGCTTGAAGGCCAGCATGCCCATACGGCAGCACGTGCTAGTGTGGGCCACTTGAAGAGGAGTCCATGAGACCATCCTGGTGACACCATGTAGGCCTGCCATATTAAAATAAAAGAGGTAGGGCCAGCCTAAGCATGGCCATGATGCAACACTGCGCAATGCTGGACCCACATGGGAAGGATCTAGGTTCAAATCCTGAGGCTTCCGTGTCATGTCAGGTGTGTGCATGACCTGTACTGAGGCTTGGGGAGAATTGCAAGATGGGGACCAGGGAAGAAATAAGTTAGTCAATCAAGGGCAGAGGCCAAGAATGTCAATACTACAACATCCATGACCCGCAGGCATGGCAGCTCAACAACAAACATGTTCCCTCCACTCTCCCATTTGACTGTCCCATGGCTGTGCTTCCTGTGGTCCAGTTCTAATTGCAAGCCTGCCCAAGGCTAAAGCCCCGCTCCAGTGCCTGTTTCATTAGCCGCACCCCCGCAAGGTCTCCAAGGTAATCACTGCACACACAGACTTCTTGCCTCAGATTTTCTCACCGACCTGAAAGTAGAAAGCCAAAGGCCTTCCCACCCACTGGAGGCAGCGGCCAAACCAACTCGTCCTGTGTCATTTGGAGAGGTAGTGAGAAGAGAAAGTGGGGGCCACGGGGGCGGTTTAGAGTGAGATAAACGGGCTTGAAAAACTATGTATAAGTTTTGGACTCTGGGCGAGCTGCTTGGCTTCTCCAGCCTCCGTGCCCTCCTCTGTCAAAGGGGAAGGATAGCACCACCCTGTCTGCTACAACTTCCGCGTGCTGGTGTAATAGCCCCGAACAGTGCTGGCACGTGGTCAGCACTGTCAGCCTGAGCCCGGGGGGCCAGAAGGGGACCAGAGACCTTGTCAGGACACTTCTCGGGTTTCGGCCTTCGAGTATGAAAATGAGCGACATGAGCCAAAGGATTCACTTACTAGGAGAATAACTCACAGCTTCAGAGCTTCAAAACACACTTCTAAACTTCCCAGTCCTACCCTGTACCAGGACAAGCACTTAAAATCATACCCCGATAATAACCCTCCTCTCTTTAAAAAGAAAACGTCTGAAGGAACCAGAGAGACACAGAGAGAAAAAGCACCCCCGCAGTAGGGGACAGACCACAACCCTCCCTTCCCTCATCCTGCCAGGGTTACAGGCAGGCCCGGACATGCAGCCAGTGCACTTTTCTTAAGATTTTTGCTCTAGGGCACATGCACTTGCTGGAGAGACAGAGACAGAAAGTGAGAACTCACCCTCCTCCCCACCCAGGGGAGATGACCACACCACAGACCCTCCTCCACTCTCCTCTCAGGACTTTGGGTGCACATACACGCACTCGGCATGAGTTTTAAGCCACCAGGACAAGAACTCAAACAGCAGTCAACTATGTGGGAGCCCAGCGACGTAACCGTTATGCCATCTGGTGGTCCTGCCAGTGTGTTTTTCAAGCCACTGGGGTGAGATTTGAACTGGGCAGTCAGCCATGTGGGGTCCAGCTCCTTTAACCTCCAGGACACAGGGCTGGTCACCTTCTTCTCCTTTCTTTGGGCATTCTCAACCACGCCTCCTCTCACCACCCTGCCCAGCTCACAGGGACAGCTGGGGCCCTAGGAGAGCGGCAGGTGCTCAGCACCAGCCCAGAGCCTCTGGCCTCTCTGTTCCAGGGTGGATCCCAGGCACTGCCAGAATTTTGTAATAGTTCCTCAGGTGATTTTAACATACAGCCAGGGCTGAAAACCACACTGTCCCAAATACACTTGTTACTGGAAGGTTTATGCATAACATTAAAAAACATTTTACGACCGTTTTTATTACTGCCAAGACTAGGCAGGAAGTTAGATGTGTTTACCTAAAATGGAAAGTTCCTCAGCCCCCTTTTAAGATCATACCTGGAGGGAACCAGCAGTTAGTGTAATGGCTATGTCGCTGGACTCCCACGTAGTCGACCGCGGTTCGCGTCCTGGACCCGGTGGCTTAAAACACGCCAGGTGCGTGTGCGTGCGTGCCCAAGATCCCGAGAGGAGAATGGAGGAGAAGGGATTGCGGCGTGACCATCTCCTCTGGGGGGTGATTTCTCGCTTTCTGTCTCTATGTCTCTCTCTGTCGGTCTGGCGAGCGCACACGCCCTATAGCGAAAACCTCTCAAAAAAAAAAAAAAAAGAAAGAAAAGAAAAAGATCATACCTGGGAAAGGCTCAGAAGGTCAACCAAGTCACCTTCATTTTATAAAAAAAAAAATTATTTTGGAGAAGTTTTTGCTACAGGGCACGTGCGCTCGCCAGAAAGAGAGATAAAAAGCGATAAATCACCCCCCAGGGGGGATGGCCACGCCACAATCCCTTCTCCTCCATTTTCCTCTTGGGATCTTGGGCACACACACACATGCGCCTGGTGTTGAGTTCAAGCCACTGGGTCCAAGACTTGAACCGTGGTCAACTACATGGGAGTCCAGTGACAGTTACTACACCAACTGCTATTCCCTAAAAAAATTTTGTTTCTTGTTTATTTCATGAGCAAGAGACAGACAGCACCCTCCACAGGGTCTCTTCACTGCAATCCATCCACCCACAGCCTCAGCCAGCCCTGGGTCATGGGCACACACGTGTCCAGCCTACTCAGGGAGGTCTCTGGACGTGAGCCCGAAGCCTTGCCAGGTTGGGTCAGCTTCGTAGACATGGCATTATCCGTGTGCCACCATCAACGTCTCCGCCGTTTTATTATGAGAGAGACTCAGAGAGAGAAGCAACTTCTCTTGACAACAGGACCCAGTGGCGGGGCTGGAGTCTTCCCTGTAAAGCCTTGGGTCTTGACCTCCTTCCTCTTTGGCTCTTGGGGTGACTCCAGAGCTGATAGCTCCCCCTTTCCTCAGCGTTCTGCCTTCCCCCTTTTCTCACCCTTCTCCGTGTATCCTCGGCCACTGGCCCCACTTTGGATCTTTATTGCTAAATGCTATCAGCTCAGTCTGAAGTGCTCCATAGAGTGCCTGGAGCTCTGGGAGGAAAGGTACCATGAAAATCTTAATAAACAAATAAATAATTCATACTAGGTATTGGTCTATTCTCTGCACCACTGGGTTTCAAACATTTCTTAAAGGCAGACTCTTATCCATAAAGCCAAATAAATAAAATCCATGAGACAGAGGTACAGGGGGTGATGTTGGGGTGGGGACCCAGAGTCTCACAGGCTTGGCCGTCCTCACTGCCGGGAAGGCTGCCGTGTCACCTCCACACTCGTCGCAAGGCTGGCGGGGCTTGGATTGAAAACTCCGGGGCCCCAGGACACACGGTCACACTGGGTGTGTGGCCGGCAGCCTGAAGGACACGATGGCATTGCATCCCACAGCCCCGCCCTAAAAGCTTTGCTATGGAAAGCTGCATGCTTTGAAATTGCATGGTGAGGCCAGACGGTGGGGCAGCAGTAACGCATCACTCTGTGAGGCTGATCCACATGGAAAGGTTCTGGGTTCGGGTCCAGAGACTTCCCCAAACATGCCAGATGTGTGTGTGCCCACGAACTGGGGGTGGACTGCAGCACTTAGACCCTGTTGGGCTACTGTCTCTCTGTCTGTGTTGTTTTCTTTCTCTTAGAAATAAAAAACTTTTTAAAAATTGGGTGATGAGAATGGCCGGTAGGTGGTGTGGTGGTAAGTGGCTCTGGACTCCTACATGGCCGACTATGGTTCAAGTCCCGGACCTGGTGGTTTGCTTTCTTACTTTCTCTCTCTCTCGCTCCCTCTCTCTCTCTCTGTCCCTCCCTAGTCAAACTAAAAATAAACAAATAAATAAAGTTAAACAAGATAATTATATTAAAAAAAACTGAGTGATGAGAAAAACAAACATGGCAGTGGTTGGACCTGCCCAACCTACTCAATCCTGAAATGGTATTTTAATGCCCCAAGACTATCAAAAAAAATCTCTGCTCCCAGTAAGCAAAGAAATGTCTCTCACAAAGGTGCATGGGTGTGTCTGACATCTCCCCTGGAGACTTAGTGTCCCAAGTTCTTGATTCTTAAAGAGAGAATAAAGAAGAACTAGAAGTAAGAGGTTGGTTTGGCCACACACCCTCCCTGGAAGTTTCCTCAGGCCTCCTCCTAGTAGCCGGCCTACACACGAAGCCCTAAAATCCGCCTCCGGGTTGACTGCTTCACCTGTGTGGCTGTCAACGCCAAGCTTTCCCGCTGTTGATCAAATAGTTACACAGCAATAGCTATGACCCAGTGGTTAAATTTGCCAAAAACATCCGATTGGTTAAATGATTTTCATGCGATAGATGAGGCGAGGGTTACAGCAGACGTTTTGTTTGCTTCTTTGCTTGCTTATTTATTCCTTTAACTATCATGCTGCTCCTGAATCTAGTTCTCCTCTGTTCCTCTGCTCCAGAGAAATTCTGACTTGTGGCAAAGATTAAGTGTGAACATCTAAAAGGCTGTCAAGAAGGCACAGAGAGAAGAACAAAATCCCTCCAGATTTGCATTCTGAGTTCATCATCAAAGCACTTCCTCCTGATCCTCTTAATGCCCGCCCAGACAGCTGTCATGGTCCCCATTTACAGATGGGGTAAGTGAGGTGCAGATCAGGGGGTACCCAAGGTCACGGTTTGTGCCCTGAGTCTGGAGCCAAGTCTCCTAGTTCTAAATGCAGTGTACACCTACCACACAGCTCCTGCCTCGAAATGCAAAGCACCCATGCCAACTTTTCTTTTTCTTATTGTTCTTTTTTTATTCTTTATTTTTTTGGCTTTAGGGTGTATGCCCTTGCCAGAGAGAGACAGAGATAGAGACAGAGAGGAAAGGTGAGAAATTGCGCCCCCTGGGGGGATGCCCATGCCTTAAACCTTCCTTATTCAGTCTCCTCTAGGAATTTGGGGTGCACGTGCGCGCACGCACGCTCACACATACACACACACACGCCCAGCATGATTTTCCGGCTACCAGGTCCAGAACACAAACTACACAGTCATGTGGGATCCAATGCTTTAACCTCCATGCGACCTGCTGGCCCCAAAGTGCCCACTGTTACCTCCACTGAGGTGATGAAAAATCACCAAACCCCAGGCCAGCGACAGTGGTGCAGGTAAGGGGGCACTCTGCGGTTGGGACGTTCAGGATCTAGGAAACCTGAAACACAATGAGCACACACCATCCTGGCTGGCCAGAGGCCGGGGGTGGGGAGGAACCACAGTGACAGGACATACCAGAGGTGTCCCCATCTCTCTCAATACAGTGAAAATAAACATTTTTGGAGAAAAAAAAAAAAAAAGCAAACGAACACCTTTAACCCAGGAATGTCACGCCACTGTGGGGTTTCATTTCTACCCAGAATTCAACTCACCATCGCTTCCTGTTCTGCACAATCACTTGGAGTGAGGTGTGTACAAGGGGCTTTGATCAAAGGGTTTGTCAAAAAATGGAATTAGAATACGAGTTTATTTTGGTACTAAAAATTTTGAAATCCATGCAAAGTTTTTTTTCATGTTATGCATTTTTCATGAAGTTTTTGAAGACGAGTCACATCTCTGCGGAGGTACTGGAAGGAATACAGGCCACAAAGCATTTTCAAATGGCCACTCTGGCCGGAACACTTCCACCCTGAGTCCTTCTGCATGGTCTTCTCCCACCTCTCCTCTCCAAGTTCTTTTCCATCAGCCCTCTACTATGCTCCTAGCCAAGCCCCCCTTCCCCTCTTCCTTAAAATCAAACAGCCATGGAGTTTGTTCAGATTCCTATTCATCAAGGAAATGAATTCCATATGCATAATTCATTTCTTTTGTGAACTTTTTTCCCGGTGGGAGAGGGGGGATTGATGCCTGTCCCTATGTCGCCAGGACACAGAGGGGCCAAAGGTCTGGCCTCTGCTGGACACCTTGAGCTCCATAATTCTATCTCAGCACAGGGAGGGGGGCCCTGTACTGGTTATTAGGGGACAAAAGGCTTCGTCCTTAAGGGTGAAAAGCCCAAGGAGGCCAGAAGCCTTTCCAGGCTGGGGGCCTTATTTCCAAACCCTGGGGCTGACCCGTGGGTAGAGAGAAATCGATAGAGTCCTTCCGCTCCTTAATGTCTCTGCCCATATTCAAAACCCAAAACCAAACAAAGAGACATACACCGTGCCCAGTGCACCATGTTTAACAGCTGCTGCGTTTGGAGGAAAAGCAGTCCCTAGTCCAAAGTCAGATCTGAAAAACGGCTTTATTAAGAGAAAGATTTACTGGATGTGAACTCCAAGACTAGAAACGAGAAGGAGAGCAGCTGAGAACGACAGATCTGCCAGACGGAGGGACCAACTGATCCCACCGGCTGATGTTACCTTTGGCAAGACACACTGACCCACACAACATCTCAGATGCTACAGCCTCCATTATTAACTCTTTAATAGCAGTCTGAAGTCCCCAGAGTTTAGAGTGGATTTAATAAATGGCAGAAGAGTTTTTAAGCCATGATGGAGTTTTTACTATAGCACGGTTTATTTCAGGGAAGTTAGCGTCTAGTTTAATTAAATATTGAAATCACCCTTCTTTTATCTTTTGAGCTTCTATCTTTCTCCATTCTCATAAAAAACAAACAAACAAACAAACAAAAAAAACCACTTTTAAGTATTTTAGGTTTGGAAATTCTTGTGCCTGATTTGCTGAAGACCACTTAGTAATTCAAGATCTGCATTTATTTTTTTTCTTTCTTGAGAGGCTTTTGCTATAGGGCACGTGTGCTCGCCAGACAGACAGAGAGAGAGACAGAGAGACAGAAAGCGAGAAATCACCCCCCAGAGGGGATGGTCACGCTGCAATCCCTTCTCCTCCATTCTCCTCTCGGGATCTTGGGCACGCACACGTGCCTGGCGTGAGTTTTAAGCCCCCGGGTCCGGGACACGAACTGCGGTCGACTACGTGGGACTCCAGCAACATAGCCATTATGCTAACTGCTGGTCCCAAGATCTGCATCTTGAGAAACAAAGTTGGCAGCCTACCTTGGAGGAACTGTCTAGAATCCTAGGATAAGACAATTGTGTAAACAGCTCTTCATATGAGCTGGTCCAAAGATGCTGCTAAATAATTAATAATCTGGGGTCGGCAGATGACTGGACTCCAATGTGGCCAACCATGGTTCGAGTCCCAGATCTGGTGACTTAAAAATCACATCAAGAGGGATCAGCAGATGGCACAATGGTTATGTCACTGGACTCCCACATACTTGATCATGTTTCAAGTCCTGGACCTGGTGACTTAAAACTCACCCAGGCATGTGTGCATGCGTGCCCAAAATCCCTAGAGGAGAGTGGAGGGGAAAGGATTTCAGTGTGGCTACCTTCCCTAAGGAGTGATTTCTAATTTTCTCTCTCTGTCTCTGGCAAGCACATACACCCTATAGCAAAATAACTCTAAAAAAAAAAAAAAAGAAAGAAAGAAAGAAATCAAGCCAGACACACATGCATGTGTGTCCAAAATTCCAAGTGGAAACTGAAGAAGGGATGGCAGTGTGGCCATCCCTCGGGAAGGTGACTTCTCATTTTCCCTCTCTCTGTCTCCCTCGGTCTATCGGTGGCGACTGCACATACTCAATGACAAAAACCTTAAAAAAAAAAAAGTAGTAATGGAATTTGATTTGTTGTTTATTTTTTCCCCAATAGATTCATCAATAAATCGAAAGTGACAGAAATTTTACTGATCCCTGTAGGACTAACTTATAAAGACAAAATCCCCAGTGACTTTTATCTAATGTATAAAAACCAGAAAACTTTTGGGAGACTAAAAAGAACACACTGCTTCTGGCCTCAGAGAGCTTCCCATCTATTTAGGAAAGAAAAAATCATAACAAGAATACTGAAGTTATAGTTAAACTGAACCCAAAGACTACACAAATTTGCAGGTGAACCAAGCGCTCCCAACAGTTATCAGGGATTTCCAGCCACACCCTATGTAAGACCAGCAGATCATGATGGTTTAGTACAGTAACTCTGGAATAGGATGGACATGGGTTTGAATCCCAACTATGCCACTTGCTGGCTATGTGATTCTGTCCATGAATTTAATCTCTCAAATCTCATTTGTAAAACATATGCTATAATTTCACTTCTTCATAGAATGACTATAAGAATTTAAGTAGGTTAAGATACATAAAATAACTACTTGGTAGTTTGCCGAGCATATAATAAATACTCAATACATTGTAACTTTTTGCTTTTAATGATTTATTTATTAAAAAAAAAAAAGAAGAAGAAAAGAAAAATAGAGAGAGAGGGAAAATTAGAAAGCAAGTCACCAGGTCCAGGACTCGAATCACAGTCAACTATGTGGGAGTTCAGCGCCCTAACCATCATGCCATCTGCTGGCCCCAACAGATTGAAATTTTAACAAAAATGAAGAGAAAATACTTCTATTTTGTGTTATAAAGTGTTTCCCAATTTTAGACTCTTAAATAAAGATCTTTACACTGAAAAAAATTTTAAAAAGGAGGCCCCAGGTGCAGGTACAGGGGTAACATAATGCTCTGTGAAGATGACCCATGGGGGAAGGGTCCAGGTCCAGGTCCGGAAACCTTCCCTAACACTCCAGGCAAGCAGGTGTGCTCCACTCGTGACCCCGGAGGCGAAAGCTGGGCACTGATCATGGTCAGGACTCTGATGGGCGACTCTCTCTGTCTCTCTCTCTCTCTCAGAAGAATGAAATAAAAGTTTGAGCGAAGCCAAGGCATGAGCTCATTTACCCACTGTAAACACAGTGATGCACACTGACACGGTGACAGACCACTTGATCGGGCACTCGTCGGGAGATCGCGTCCCAGAACTTACAAACAGAGCTGCTGGCCTGTGCAGTGCGCCCTAGGCTGCCTTTCATGTGGGCTGGGCTGGGGTGAGTTGAGACGATTAAGAAAGCCAACCCCTTCACCCAAATCCACGCTTCCCACCTTCCTCGGGAGCGTGTGCCTGCATGGCACCCTCCTTTCTGCTAGGTGGAACCTGCCCAGACATCCCGTCTCTCGCCACATCAGCACCTCTCTCCTTCCTATGCTAAATCTGGACAGAAAGTGGCGTCGCCCTGTCACGGGGGTACGGCGAGCGTCTGCAACGCCCCATTTAACTGCTCTGTGCTCTGAGCTCCGGGCTTCATTAGCATATTTCAGGAGAGCCCTGATGGATGAAGATAGATGGCAGAGCATCATCCTTGGTGAAATCACTGTTTCATCAAGGTTAAACCAGCCTCGAGCTCCACCACCTCCCTTTGTTTGGCTAGGTCTCTAATAACAAAATTAACGGCAGAATTAATGCCCAGGAGGCTTCCAGTGAAATATACTGATGCCCCCAGAATGAAGCTTTATGCAGGACCTCCCAGTTGATAATCCATCAATCAGCGGCTTCCATACTTGATCTTAAAATAAAACATCACCTCCATCACAGCAGACGCCTGCCTCCTATTCTTCCATCTGAAGCAACAGTGCCGGCGTGAGAGAATAGGAGGTGGCCCGTTACCTACAGTCATCACAAGGAGGGCCAGCCGACGGTGTGGTAGTTGAGGCGGCTGACACAGCCAACTGTTGCGGTTCGAGTCCCAGACTTGGTGGCTCGGGGAACATGCTGGACCCATGTGCATGCTCAAAATCCCAAAAAGGAAAACAGAAGCGAAGGGATTGTGGCGTGGCCATTTCCCATGAGGGTGCGTTCTCACTTTCTCTCTGGCGAGTGTATGTGTCCACTAGCAAATTTTTAAAACGTAGACAAGTCTAGGCATGACGGAAATAAAGTACCTGAGACGGGGCTTTTCATGTGTTGGTAGAGTATTGCTAACCTATTTGTTCGAGTACACACCCACACCCACACACACACACACACACACACGTTTAGTTTGTTATAGGGCATGTATGCTCACCAGAGAGAGTCAAAAAGAGAGAGCCAGTGCATGAGGAATCACCCCCTGGGGGAAGGCCATGCCTCAATCCCTCCTCCTCCACTCTCCCCTCGGGAATTTAGGGCACGCACGCACACACAACCAGCACGCCTTCCAAGCTGCCGAGGCTGAAACTTGAACCATGCAGGTGGCTATGTGAGATGCAGCTGCCTTGACCAGCTGGCCCCAAATACTTTTGTAATAAAATGACAAAGAGGACAATTAAAAAAAAGCAGTAAGCACATTATATAACTAATTGGGGCACTTTCCCTCACTGGACCTCATTTTCAGGGGTATTTATGAAGATCAAAGGCTTAAACTTTATCAAGAGTCCTAACTTCCTTAAAGACAGGAATTAGCTGAATACTCAAAGTCACCCTGACCACGTGAAACAAAACTTATCTTGTATCTGTCACAGCAAAGGATGCAGAGGTACAGGGACCCACCATCTGGAGGCGGCTGGAACTCACAGATAATCACATCTTCTCCTTCACAGGGTTCTCAGCATAGAACATACAGGAAGAGCACCCAGACTTGAGGCTGTCCCTCGGGGCCATGTTCCTTGAGTGCCTCCCAACGAGCAGCTGAGGGAAGGTCGCTGTGTCCAGCGGAGCTTCGCCTGCACCATCGCTGCTTTGGTAAGGTCACCCACACCTCTGCCACAGTCATGCAGGACACTGCACGGAGGTGGGGCCCAGGAACGCAGAAAGTTCCAGGCAGAGCCTAGTGGGAGGCAGCTGCGGAAGCCTGTGAGAGGCAGAGAAAGGCCTAATCGCTTTCTGGGCTAGACCAGATAACTGAGGTTGTCCAAGCTTACACGAGTTTCTTAGGGGCCACAGCGGCAGTAGTAGACTCCTTTAATGACATGAAGATGGGCGAATGAGACTCACTCCCTTCGCCTCTGTTCCCATCTCTTTCCTCTCTCCTGGCCTCACCTGCTAAGTAAAACATTAAGATTGGTATCGTGAGCCCACCGTGGCATGTGGCCGTGGAATGTGACAGTCAGAGGCAGCTCCGAGAAGGCACAACTGAAAGAACAGGGGCCGTGGGGCTTCAGGAGCAAACATTTCTAATCTGCTCAAGGTCTAGAATTGTTGTGGAGAGGGGAGCTTTTTGGAGGAACAACCGCTCCCTGGCCAGAGTGAGAAATGGTCCATGCTGTTGGTAACTTGGACAGGTTGTAACTTTGAGGACCAGAAGGGTTCCAACTGACCAAGCCCCTCCATTGACAGAGAGGTCAAGCTGGTAACAGCTATTCACCCCGAATATCATGCCTGTGTTTGCTCTAGGACAACCGACGGCTGAAAAGAAGTGCAGGTCGTCCTTCCTACTGACGTTACCCCGCTGGCTCTGAGGAGCGCTCAAGTGCGAGGAGCAACCTGTTGAGTGGGGCGCTTTCACAGCACAGTCGTCCCCTTAAGGCTGGTTTCAGTTATCATGGTCAACCATGGTCTAAAACAATTAAAAAGGAAAATTCCAGAAAGAGATAACGCCTAAGTCTTCAAGTGCACACTGTCCTGGGTAGTATGATGCAGTCTCACACCATCTCACCCCCTCCTGCCTGGGACAGGAATCGCCCCTTGTCTGGCGCATCCCACCCAGAGTATCCCACTCCCTGCCCACTGGCCACTTAGCAGCCCTCTAGGCTATAAGACAGAAGAAAATCACAGTGTATGTATACACACACACATATATATATAGAGAGAGAGAGAGCGCCTGGTGCCATGTAGGGCTACAGGTATTTCCCAGGGGTCCTGGAACGTACAACCCCATGGTTAAGGGGGACTACTGTATTCAAACTGATAACTCGTAGTTTATAATCTGCCATATTCTGGGAAATAGGTTAACATTGTCCCATCCTAGCTGGGAAGCTGAAGAATGACAGCTCTTAGCAGGACTTCCGGGAGAGACCAGGTTCAAATCCAGAGCCTTCCCCATTTGAGTCCCTCTGCCCTCCTGTGTTAAGTAGACATATAAATAAACATACATAGAGCAGAAAGGACAGGCTGCCCTTCAACCCTGCTGACCCTCCTTGCTCATCCAGGCCTTCTGAGGCCATGCTGTGGTTTGTCCAGGGAACACTCAGCTATCTTACGATGTTGAAGTCTAACAGTCAGGCCTTCTCAGTTCCTAGAACCCTCTAACTCCTCCACAGTGACTTTCTGCCCTACTCCTTCCCCTAGGGCTTTGCCCCATCAGGCCACAGGATTCTGATTCCATCTTGGCGCCAAGGTCTCTAAATAACCTCACGGTTCTGTACCACTGTACCACTACACCCGTCTCATCACCTGTGGGCTGGGAGCACCCGTCTCAACCAATTCCCTAAGGATTATCTAAGAAGCCACTAACCATAAACTAATACAACGCGGGCATCTCACGAACCGAGACAAGCACCAACAGGAGAGAGATTGCTTATCATTTCTAACGTGAAAAGAGTGCAGTCATGGCTCTTCATCTGGAAGGCTGCAAGACTGAGGACAAAAACCACGTCTGTAATAAAGAGGGTGGTTTAGGAAGGCATGGGAGGTGGGGGGGTAGAGGTTGAGAGGAAGAGGATAGAGGGAAAAACTAACAAAATATTTTAATAGACACAAAAATGACAAGTTATCTGCTGAGGATAATGTGTATGGTAATGTCTTTTTTTTTTTTTTTGGGGAGAGGTTTTCACTATAGGGTGCGTGCACTCGCCAGACAGACAGAGAGAGACAGAGACAGAAAGCGAGAAATCACCCCCCAGGGGGGATGGTCTCGCCACAATCCCTTCTCCTCCATTCTCCTCTCGGGATCTTGGGCACGCACGCACACGCGCCCGGCGTGAGTTCTAAGCCACTGGGTCCGGGACGCGAACCGCGGTCGACTACGTGGGAGTCCAGCGACATAGCCATTACGCTAACTGCTGGTTCCCTTTTCTTTTTTTTTTTTTTAAGAGAGATTTTTGGTGTGGGGAATGTGCACTTGCCAGAGAGAAAAATCACCCCCCAGTGGGGATGGCCATGCCACAATCCCTTCTCCTCCATTCTCCTCTCAAGATCTTGGGCACGCACGCACACACGCCCGGTGTGAGTTTAAGCCGTCAGGTCCGGGACTCAAACCATGGTTGACTGCGTGGGAGTCTGCAACGTAACCATTACACCATCTGCTGATTTGGGCAATGCCTTTGACTTTATTGATATGCACTGTATTTATGCTGGGGAAAACCATGTTGTACAAAAAAAAAAAAAAAATAATAAAAAAAAAAAGGGGACCCACC